>NW_016107439.1:4814635-4816194 GCF_001604975.1 Cebus imitator | reverse complement strand
AAAGTGTCTCTTCTTTTAAAAACTGTACTTCTATCTTCCTAATAACTATTGCAGTAAATAAGCAAATCCACTAGGTCAACAGTATAAATGACATCTCAGAATTTTGTTGTGTATAACCTGCACACTATACATAGTAGTCCTGGGCATAGGCAGGAAAAACAAGATGGGTGCTGAGAGGAGCCGGGAGTTAGGGATGGGGATGGAGTGTCTGGGAGTCTCCGGACCTTCGGAGACAGAGGGTACCTTTTGCTGTTCAATGTAACAGCCACTTGCCGCAAACAGCTAATGAGCACTTGAAATGAAGCCAGTGTGACTGGGGAACCACATTTTTTTGTTTAATTTTAATAGACATGCATTTAAAATTTAAAGCTTAAGCAGTAAATAATATTTTTTCCATTAATCACAACCTTATTGTTTGGTAGAACTACATTTCGCTCTATCTGCCACATTACAAAACATGTCCTGTGCTGTATTTCTCCCAAATTGTTTTTAGTATCTCAATTATTTTATATTATTACATGGTGAAATTATAATATTTTTATATATGGGTTACATAAAATATATTATAAAAATTAATTTCACCTGGTGCTTTTTTCTTTTTTTAAGGTGACTACTAGAAAAATTTAAATTATATATGTGGCTTACAGAATATTTCTATCCAACAGTGCTGCTCTGAAGACATCTTAAGATCTATGGAGTTCAGAGGCTTGGGGTGATACTCAGAGAAATTGACTGCTTGGTTTTGTTTGAAGTAGACCTTCCTCTTTCCTTCTAGGTTGTCCAGCTGTGTTTACAAGGAGGAAAATATGACAGGGAGAAGAGAGGAGCATAGCTCAGTGAGTAGAGCTAAGCAGAGTGCTGGACTCTAGCTCCACCATTTACCACTTATCAAGTGCTACAGAACCTCCCTGAACTTCAATCTCTTCATCTGTAAAATGCTGAAAGTAATCTTACCCACCTCAAAGGCCTGTCTGGAGGGTTCAACCTGATACTGTAGATAAAGAGCTTAGCATGGAGCCTGGCACATCGGATATGCCCAAAAGATATTTGGATGTTTATTACTTGGGAATAAAGAAGGTGCAAATGAATGATTTCCTTTGTGTTATTTAGCTCAGTTTGCCATAGTACAAGTACATAGTACATACAAGTTCACTATACCATAGCTCAGGCATAGTGCACCCTGTCCACATGCCTCCTCATTCATCTTTCTAGACAGAAAAGTTGGATGGAAGTAGTTTCCTCAATCTTCTATACCACTGATAAATTTGTTTGCTTTCTTTAAATTCATTATGTCTTTAAGACATAGTAATAAGAAGTGAAAAAATTATCTTAGATGCTGAAATAACATGAAAATGGGTAAAACTGGCATTTAATGAATTATTTGTGCCAACAGCTAACATTAGAAATTTTTGTTCCAAGTCATAAAGTTAGTGAATGTTTTCAGTTAAGGCTTTACAATATCTGAATCTCTTTCTTGAGTCAAAAATTAGAATGTACATCTGCATGTACAGATCGATTCATTTTATCTAAATGCATTCTTTTTTTTTTTTTTTTTTTTT
>NW_016107439.1:4812619-4814175 GCF_001604975.1 Cebus imitator | reverse complement strand
TTGAGATGGAGTCTTGCTCTGACACCCGGGCTGGAGTGCAATGGCACAATCTTGGCTCACTACAACCTACACCTCCCAGGTTCAATCAATTCTCCTGCCTCAGCCTCCTGAGAAGCTGGGATTACAGGCATGACCACCACACCCAGCTAATTTTTATATTTTTAGTAGAGATGGGGTTTCACCAAGTTGGCCAGGCTGGTCTCAAACTCCTGACCTCAAGTGATCCGCCCACCTCAGCCTCCCAAAGTGCTGGGATTTCAGGAATGAGCCACCGTGCCCGGCCCTAAATGCACTTTTATTTTTCTGCCATTTTGCACAGGCTTGAGATCAACCCTTTAGCTTTTTTGTGTCCCAAAAGGTTCATGTAGACTGTATACTCCCTCTTGTACATAATTTATTTTAAAAATAATAATAATAATTAGACTAGTTCAACCACATCTGTATTCTGATAAACATTCTGAGAAACTTCTAACTGTGCCTAACCTTTGTTCTTTTAGTCCTCTCCTGAGCTCTGATTTTCAAAAATATTTTTCCCAACTTCTTGCTGACTAAATTTACTTACCAGACTTTGTGTGGGGTATTTTCAAAATCACTTGGAAAATCAGTTTATCCCTGGCTTTTCTGATTATTTAATTCTCTTTAAGAACTCTAGCAAAATTTGTCTAATATGGTTCCCCTCTTTCAAAGGGTAGCCTCTCCTCCAAAATGTTATATTTGCTTAAAACAGTATAAATCCACTTTCCCTAAACATACACTCATACAGAATTTATTTTAGATTCCATTCATTCCACAAAGCCCAAGGAAAATTCCACAGACACTACATTAAATTTACCCTGAGTCTAAGCAAGCCATTATCTTCTATGAGGCTCTCTTTTCTCATCTATAAAATGGGCATAATATACTTGCCCTTTGCCAAATAGAACAAGCCATCTCCTTGTTCATGACTGTGTATAAAACACTCTCGGAGAAGCTCAAAGTCCTTTACAAGCATTAGGCCATGAATCTTTCTGAAGTGAACTGTTAATTATGTGTCATTATGGTTTGTTGAATAGATGCAAAACCTGAAGCACAGGAAAATAATTCCAGTTAATAGTTAACTTAGAAATCCACGCAAGGTGATGAAATAATATGTACAAAAACCCCCATGACTTGTGTTTACCTATGTAACAAACCTTCACATGTACCTCCAAACCTAAAATAAAAGTTAAAAAAAAAGAAATCTGCCCAAGGCTTTAAACATTAGACCACGATATCTAGAAAGATGTCAAATGGGCTGGGCACAGTGGCTCACGCCTGTAATCCCAGCACTTTGGGAGACCAAGGCTGGCAGATAACTTGAGGTGAGAAATTCAAGACTAGCCTGGCCAACGTGGCAAAACCTCACCTCTACTAAAAATACAAAAATTAGCCTGGTGCGGTGGTTCACGCCTGTAATCTCAGCACTTTGGGAGGCCAAGGTGGGTGGATCACGAAGTCAAGAGATCGAGACCATCCTGGCCATGGTGAAACTCCATCTCTACTAAAAATGCAAAAATTAGCCAGGCGTGGTGGCACAC
>NW_016107439.1:4804812-4812379 GCF_001604975.1 Cebus imitator | reverse complement strand
GGTGGCACATGCCTGTAGTCCCAGTTACTTGGGAGGCTGAGGCATGAGAATCACTTAAACCCAGGAGGTGGAGATTGCAGTGAGCAGAGATCACGCCACTGTACTCTAGCCCGGGTGACAGAGGAGACTGTCTAAAAAAAAAAAAGAAAGAAAGAAAAAAGAAAGATGTCAAAGGAAAAATCTGAACAGGAGCTCACTCCACTCCAGTTCTTTATCAGGAAACTAAATTAATGCAAAATTCTGTAATGTGGCTGGTTGCCTTGCACACCTTACTGAGCCCTGATGACTCAAGCAGTGGAGAGATGGAGCAATGGGTAGGAAGACTGGAGTTTCCTGAGGACATAAGATGCCTTCCCAGCCCACACGAAGTTTCAAAATCTCTAGACCAGGTACTGAGGTCAAATATCATTTCACAGTTACTGTAACAACTCTTCCATGTTTTGTCACTGATCCTTGGAAACTTTTCCTATAGACATCCAATAAGACTAAATGAGGCTATCAACATTACCAACAAGAACACAGCCTCTGCAAATGACCTGTCAGGTTCTTCTAGTTTTGATCTGACCTATAACTGGGTACATAACATGGCCTCAGCATTCTAGCTCTTCCTGTCCTCACATAACAGAGATACTGTTCATCTAAAAGGCCAACAAAGGGAAAATTGGAAACTTCACATAGTTAATGAGTTATTTTATGACCTTCTAAAAATGATGAATAGAAGCTAGAAATCAGCCAGGTGTGGTAGCTCACACATGTAATCCTAGAACTTTGGGAGGCTGAGGTGGAGAATCACTTGAGGCCAGGAGTTCAAGACCAGCCTGGCCAACATAGCAAGACCTCATCTCTACTAAATGTTTGTTTTAATAAGCTAGGTGTGGTGGTATGCATCTGCAGTCCTAGCTACTCAGGAGGCTGAAGCCAGAGGATGAAGCTCAAACCTGATATTTGAGCCCAGGAGTTCGAGGCTGCAGTATGCTATGATGGCACCACTGCACTCCAGCCTAAGCAGCAGAGCAAGATTCTGTCTCTAAAACCAAAAAAAGGGAAAAAGTCTAAATGTCCAACAACTGGGAGTGGCTCAGAATACCACTGTATACTAACGTGACAGAATTACCCAAAGAAAATTATGCATGGACTAATTACAACATCATAAGGTAACTATCTGTGTATAAAGATTGTAGAATTTGGAGTTACATAAACAGTTATAACATAATGCTCATTGATTATTTTCTAGAACATTGCTAAAGATTTATTAAAAGTCAGATGATAATAGAGATGACAGGAAGAGGATTCACAAAGATTCTCTCTGGAATGGTTTTAGGGATATTTTTAATTTCTTCTTTATAAGCTTCAGTATTGTTTACATCTTTTAACAAGGAATATATAAAACTCTACAAAATGACAATTTTTTGTAATGATGGCAAGGAGGGTCCAAGGAGCACACTAGGTGTCGGAGAACCTTGGTGGCACCCAAAGATCAAACTTTGGCCTGGGGGAAGCAAGAGGATGTGTCAACAGCGCTGAGCCTAAAAAACATCTGGCTAGGACTCCAGAAATTATGAACAAGAATTCTTTCATGCAGTGCTTCTATAACTGGTTTAATTAAGTGACAAAGACATTGAAAGCCTTAAAAAAATTTAAAAGCATCTATACCTAAATTTACATGTCTGACAGCATTCAAACCCAGTTAAATTGTATTTCTGTTTCCCTGCATGGTTAAAGGATCAAGCATTTCTATCATCCAAAGCAGGAAAATAAAGAAATCAACTGCCTTCTATGAAACAAAAATAACCCTAATGGTAAAAATTAGCTTTGCTGCATGCTTAAATCATATTGGCAGAAAAATGAACCTTTAAATGACTTGTTTGTAAGAAAAAAAAGCCACAGTTTCATTTTTGGGACAGTCATGTGGCAATCCCACAAGTCATGGTTGAAACATAATATTGAGGAGTATATGAGGACACGAAGAGTTTCTAAGGAACTACTAACAAAAGACGTTGGAATTCCACGCAGGATAAAAGAAAAAAAATCAAAGGTTTTTCATACCAAATCACATTATAACATCATCAAAATTAAAAATAAAAGGAGTAGGACACTTGACAGGGAGTTTTGCATTATACTATATGAGATACAGGGAGTATCTCATATAGTATATGACAAGTTTGTCACTTTGATACTCTATTGTAAGCATTTCAAGGTAAAAACTTTAACCTTGAAAAACAAATGACATATAGTTACAAAAGGAAAAAGTATATGTCGTAGAAATCCAAACAAAAGTGTTCCTTTTTAGAAACAGAAAACTGATTAGATAACGTAACGAATACTTACTTCCCTCCCTCCTCCAAAAGCGACTCTTTGTAGCCATAAGAACCAAGACAATCACAATACTATGCTAAGAAGAAATATATGGATGGAAAATGATAAAAATGTATGTCGTCCTTTCAAGAATGTTTTCAGTAAGGAATATTTCTTTGCTTTTCTTTTTTTTTTTTTTTTAGAGATGGAGTTTCATCATGTTGGCCAGGCTGGCCTTGAACTCCTGACCTCAAGTGACCTACCGGCCTCAGCTTCCCAAAGCGCTGTGATTACAGGTGTGAGCCACCACACCCAGCCCTGTTTGACTATTTTTTTTTAAATTGTACTTTAGGTTCTGGGGTACATGTGCAGATCATACAGGATTGTTGCATAGGTACACACATGGCAGTGTGGTTTGCTGCCTCCATCCCCCCCCATCACCTACACCTGGCATTTCGCCCCATGTTATCCCTCCCCCACCTCCCCACTCCTCTGCTGTCCCTCCCTTGGCTCCCCTACAACAGACCCCAGTGTGTAATGCTCCCCTCTCTGTCTCCATGTGTTCTCATTGTTCATCACCCGCCTATGATTGAGAACATGTGGTGTTTGATTTTCTGTTCTTGTGTCAGTTTGCTGAGAATTATGATTTCCAGATTCATCCGTGTCCCTACAAAGGACACAAACTCATCATTTTTTATGGCTGCATAGTATTATATGGTGTATATGTGCCCCATTTTCCTTGTCCAGTCTATCATCAATAGGCATTTGGGTTGGTTCCAAGTCTTTGCTATTGTAAACAGTGCCACTGTGAACATACGTGTGCATGTATCTTTATAACAGAATGATTTATAATCCTTTGGGTATATACCCAGTAGTGGAATTGCTGGGTCAAATGGAATTCCTATTTCTAGGTCCTTGAGGAATCACCACACTGCCTTCCACAATAGTTGAACTAATTTACACTCCCACCAACAGTGTAAAAGTGTTCCTATTTCTCCATATCCTCTCCAGCTTCTGTTGCCTCCAGATTTTTTAATGATCACCATTCTAACTGGAGTGAGGTGGTGTCTCAATGTGGTTTTGATTTACATTTCTCTAATAATCAGTGATGATGAGCATTTTTTCATATGTTTGTTGGCCTCATATATGTCTTCTTTTGAAAACTGTCTGTTCATATCCTTCACCCACTTTTGGATGGGTTTGTTTGTTTTTTTCTTGTAAATCTGTTTCAGTTCTTTGTAGATTCTAGATATTAGCCCTTCGTCAGATGGGTAGATTGCAAAAATTTTTTCCCATTCTGTTAGTTGCTGGTTCACTCTAAAGATTGTTTCTTTTGCTGTACAGAAGCTCTGGAGTTTAATTAGATCCCAGTTGTCTATTTTGGCTTTTGTTGCCAATGCTTTTGGTGTTTTAGTCATGAAGTCCTTGCCTATACCTGTGTCCTGAATGGTTTTGTCTAGGTTTTCTTCTAGGGTTTTTATGGTGTTAGATCTTATGTTTAAGTCTTTAATCCATCTGGAGTTAATTTTAGTGTAAGATGTCAGGAAGGGGTCCAGTTTCTGCTTTCTGCACATGGCTAGCCAGTTTTCCCAACACCATTTATTAAACAGGGAATCCTTTCCCCATTGCTTGTTTTTGTCAGGTTCGTCAAAGATCAGATGGTTGTGGAAGCATTCCCTTTGAAATCTGGAACTAGACAAGGATGCCCTCTCTTACTACTCCTATTCAATATATTATTGGAAGTTCTAACCAGAGCAATTAGGCAAGAAAAAAAATAAATAAAGGGTATTCAATTAGGAAAAAAGGAAGTCAAATTGTCTCTATTTGCAAACGACATGATTGTATATTTAGAAGACCCCATCATCTCAGCCCAAAATCTCCTGAAACTGATAAGCAACTTCAGCAAAGTCTCAGGATACAAAATCAATGCGCAGAAATCACAAGCATTTCTATACACCAGTAACAGACTAACAGAGAGCCAAATCATGAGCAACCTCCCATTCCCAATTATTACAAAGAGAATAAAATACCTAGGAATACAACTAACAAAGGATGTAAAGGACCTCTTCAAGGAGAAGTACAAACCACTGCTCAAGGAAATAAGAGAGGACACAAACAGATGGAAAAATATTCCATGCTCATGGTTAGGAAGAATCAATATCGTGAAAATAGCCAAATTGCCCAAAGTAATTTATAGATTCAATGCTATCCCCATCAAACTGCCAATGACCCTCTTCACAGAACTGGAAAAAACCACCTTAAACTTCATATGAAACCAAAAGAGAGCCCGCATAGCCAAGACAATCCTAAGCAAAAAAAACAAAGCCATAGGCATCAGTAAGGAATATTTCTAAGTAATATAAGAAACAATACACTTGGGAAGACTTAAATTGAATGTTATATATTTCAATGCATATATAGACAAAGTGATGTGAAAGTCTCATCAAGATTTTAGTGAATTTAGATTGTTGGGTACAACTTGGGTAATTATGACCAAATATCTTTTAGTTATTTATTTTTCTTTTTTTTGAGACAAAGTCTTGCTCTGTTGCCCAGGCTAGAGTACAATGGTGTGATCTCAGTTCACTGCAACCTCCACTTTTTGGGTTCAAGCAATTCTCCTTCCTCAGCCTCCCAAGTAGCTGGGATTACAGCCATGTGCCACCAGTCCCAGGTAATTTTTATATTTTTAGTAGAGATGGAGTTTCACCATATTGGCCAGGCTGGTCTTGAACTCCTGACCTCAAGTGATCCACCCGCCTGAGCCTCCCAAAGTGCTAGGATTACAGGCATGAGCCACTGCACCTGGCCCAAAATCATTTTTTACTGTAAAGTGTCCAAAATTATCTGGAAAATTTATTCAGTATATTAAGAATTTGCTTGGCACTATGCTTTCCCTAGGGAAGAACATCTGTGAAGCCCTAGCACATTAGAGAAAAACTCTACTGCATGGAAAAGGGAGGTTGCAATGACTTCAAAGGCTTTGTTTAGAAAAGGGGTGGATGTTTGTGGAAGCACATTGGGTGGAATGAGTTCTGCAGTATTCCTACTAGCCAAGCTTTTGTTCACAATGGTACCTAGTGGTACCTGCTGAAAAAGCCTTTTCTAACTATGTGCCATCCTCCAGACATAAAGTCACTACTGTACCCACTCCACTGTCACAGTCGCCAGCACTCCCATTTTCTGTATTGCCAACGCATAGCTGCCATCTTGGGAAGATAGAGTTTCACTTTTTCTGCACAGAGAAGATGGCTTAGGAACAATTCTCCTTCTACTTTTGTGGAAATTGACTCCTGTCATCATGTGTGTAACCATAAAGAATGTTGATGTTACAAAGCAACTGGGAGAGCATGCTGGAAGTTCACAGGGCATTAAGGGAGCCTGAGCAATGACTCCACTGATAAAATGAGGTTGGGAAAGTTTGGTCACCCACGAATGGCAGGGTGGGTCAGCCCAGCCAGAAACAGGAACTTGGTGTGCATTCTAAGAAGGGCACAAGTGGAAAAGGGAAGTAAGGATGCTGCTGCTGGTAAGGCAGTTGCATGATAAACCGGCCTGTAGAAGGAAATAATGATAACTTCCATTGACGCCACATGGCCATCAATGACACCAACTCCATCTTTCAGATTAAAATAATATTGAACTTAGAGAAGCTGAGCTTCACTGAAAGGTAAAACATTCAGAGGTCAAGGTGGCAGAATGAGTCATCCTAAACAAACTGAATTCAAGAAACAGAAACAATAGGCTGGGCATGGTGGCTCACACCTGTAATCCCAGCACTTTGGGAGGCCCAAGCAGGCAGATCACCTGAGGTCAGGAGTTCGAGACCAGCCCGGCCAACATGGTGAAACTCCACCACTACTAAAAATACAAAATTAGCCAGGTGTGGTGGCACGCACCTGTAATCCCAGCTACTTGAGAGGCTGAAGCAGAAAAATTGGTTGAAACCTGGAGCCGAGATTGTGCCACTGCATTCCAGCCTGGGTGACAGAGCAAGACTCTGTCTTCAACAAAATAAAAAAGAAACAGGAATAAGGGTTCTATGACCAGTAACCTACGTACCGCCCAACCTAATAGATAGGTTTTGCCCTCTATGACAACAGTGATCAGTTGGTAGTGGACATTTACAGTTGTATGAGAAGGACTCTGAGGTCCAAATTGGGCTCGGTGGCCCAGCCTGATCCAAAAATATTTCCTGTGGGTAAAGGAAGGGGAAAATGGCAACACACTGCTATGACTGAATCGTGCCAGTCTCTGGATAGAGATTGGTAAAGAAATCTATATTCCAGCCACTATTAGCAGACTAGACAAAAAACCTCTACTTTCTCTCCCTTCTGAAAGCCCAAGACAATGATAATAAAGAAATTTTTTTTATTTCACATATAAATCAGCAAGGATGGATAGAATGAGTAAAGGGACAGTAGCAAAAACATTTTGGTGGAGTGAGAGGAAGACAAGAAATAATCTGATTTACACCATGGAATCTCCAAAAGGCTAAATAATTAAAGACAATTTAATCCTCTGTAAAAAGAGGGGTGGGCTAAAAAATTAGTGACTTTTTTGGTGGGGACAGAGTCTTGCTCTGTCCCTCAGGCCGGAGTGCAATGGCGCAATCTGAGCTCACTTCAATGTCTGCCTCCCAAGTTCTAGTGATTCTCCTGCCTCAGCCTCCTGAGTAGCTGGGATTACAGGTGCCCGCCATCACGTCCAGTAAATTTTTGTATTTTTAGTAGAGACAGGGTTTCATCATGTTGGTCAGGCTGGTCTCGAACTCCCAACCTCAGGTGATCTACCCGCCTCAGCCTCCTAAAGTGCTGAGATTACAGGAGTGAGTCACTGCACCCAGCTAAATTAGAAACTTTTTAATGTCTCTTTAAAAAGCTGGATCCCACAGATTCCTTTGGCCACTCCAAGCAGTTCGGTGACTGCCCCTTCTCTATCCAAGCAAAAAACCTGGAGTTTTTTCCCTACTCCTTCACCCTTCAGGGGGTCTGTACACAAACAACATGGAGGTATGCACATATGCATAATGGATGCTGAGATTTCCAACCTTCTTCTCCACTTAGTTCCCAGATTACTGGCAACCAGGCTTTCTGTCAATCACTGGGGAAAAGATTGAAAGAGCCTTCTCTGAGGATTCTCACCAGCCCAACAGTTAATGATAGTCAAGTTTCCCCAAATAAAATGCCCAGCCAGATCCCCCTACTATGAAGTTCCCAGTCAACAAGCTCATCCATATCTTCAGCAATTTTTTTTTTTTTTTTTTTTTTTT
>NW_016107439.1:4765664-4804782 GCF_001604975.1 Cebus imitator | reverse complement strand
TTTTTTTTTGAGACAGGGCCTCCCTCTGTCACCCAGGCTGGAGTGTTATGGTATCATCTTGGCTCACTGCAATCTCCACCTCCCAGATTCAAGTGATTCTCCTGCCTCAGCCTTCTGAGTAGCTGGGATTACCGGCACATGCCACCACATCCAGCTAATTTTTGTATTTTTAGTACAGACAGGGTTTTTGCCATGTTGGTCAGGCTAGTCTCGAACTCCTGACCTCAAGTGATCCACCCACCTCGGCCTCCCAAAGTGCTGGGATTACAGGCATGAGCCATGCTTGACCATGCCTGGACCCTGGATCTGCTTTTTATATCCCTTCTCAAGTGTGAGCAGATAGCCAAGGGCATTAGTTAGACAAGGAAAGCTTCTAACATGAAAGACAGAGACCTAAACAATGAAAAGACAAAAGCCGCTTGGGAAATTGGGTCTGTGCAAGAAGGAAAAAAAGCTTGCTCCAAAAAATCATTAAGCTTATCAGGGAGAAAAGAGAAGATACTGATACTATAAAACAAAAAAACAGAAAGAAATAGACACACAAACCACGCACATACAAATATATATGTATATATTCAGACAACAAAAAAAAACAGAGATTTTAATTTAAAATATTCATGATTACAGTCATGACAAACTTATTTTCAGCCTAGTCCAAAATAGCCGATATCTGAACAATATAAGTTTCTCATAGCCACCAAAAATAGAGAAGAAAAAAATTACCAATGAGATGATTTCTTTTTTTTTTTTTTGAAACAAGTTCTCACTCTGTCGCCTTGGCTGGAATGCAGTGATTCGATCTCAGCTAACTGCAACCTCCGCCTCCTGGGTTCAAGCAATTCTCCTGCTTCAGTCTCATGAGTAGCTGGGACAACAGGTGCCCACCACCACACCCGACTAATTTTTGTATTTTTAGCAGAGATTTAGTAGAGACCAGGTTTCACCACATTGGCCAGACTGGTCTGGAACACCTGGCCTCAGGTGATCTGCCTGCCTTGGCCTTCCGAAGTGCTGGGATTACATGTATAAGCCACCATCCAAGACCACCAATGTGATAATTAAATAAAATTTCCCAAACTGAAGAACGAAAGTTTCCAGATTCAAAGAGCCCAACACGATGGATGAAAACAGACCAAAACCTAGACACAATGTCATATAATTTCAGGCCTATGGAGGCCAAGAGAAAAAGTCTATAAACTTCCAGAGGGGACCCAGCAACTTGGTAACCTGGACACAGATCACAAAAAAAACTGAGGAATCAATAGAGTTCTGAATTTCTCAATAGCAATACCGCAAAGTGGAAGTCCATAGAACAACGCCTTCAAACTTGCCATCTTAGAAATCTACACTCAGCCAAACTATCAACTGTCGGTGGAAAACAGATATTTTCAGGCATCTATAGTCTCAGAAAAGGAGACCTCTATGTATCCTATTCCAGGAAGCTCCTTAAGGATGGGCTCGACCAAAAGAAGGGAGTCAACCAAGACCAAGAAGCCATGTGCTACAGGTACCAGGAGATCCAACACAAGAGACAAAGGATGAGAATCTCCAGAATGATGACAAAGGGAGCCCTGAGGGTGACAAGTGTGCCCATGTACCAAAGGCACCTGGTCTGGATTACAGCAAGCCAGTAGGCTCAGGAACAGCTTCTTGGGGAAAACGAAATTGACAAAATACCGGTCAGTTAAGCGCGAATTCAGAAAACTGGCCAAGAGCTGTGGGTTGAATCAATGAAGAGTGCAAAGTAAATAAAGTGAACAAAAAAATACATTATTAACTCCAAGGAAAATAAAAAGTTATGCTTGGCTTAGCTGTGACTTTTGATCTAACCATTATTCAATATTCTAACTACTGCAAGAATGGGAAAATAGGGAAGCTGTATTTACATTGGGGGTTAAAGGGAAAAAGAGAGCCAACTCATCATCTTCCACAGTGGGAAGTCAACATACAATGATTAAAACTGAAAAATTCAAGAAGTATCAACTACAAGCAATAAATGCCAAAGACTTACAAGTGGTTGTTTCTGGAAAGTGAGAAATATAACTTGGATAAAAGTTTAAAACTCTAAAACATGACAACACAAACTATGGCTTCTGTACCCACACATTTTTACATTTGTTTGCTTTTTCTTTGTTTCCCTAATAACACTCTGTTTTGAAACATTCCATCCTTGTTTCTCTATACAAAAGGATATGTAATTTTCTACATCTAGACTACAGTAGCTGTGGTCAACTGAGCTCTAAGCAGTCAGACATGGTGGGGAAATTCATTGCTCAATACAATCCCAGAAGAATTGGTTGAGCTAGGGTAGAGACAAGAAGGCAAGCCCAAGCAGAGGCGTGTTTGGAGGTGAAGGCAACTACTGAGCCCCTCCCCTCTGGGTTGTTTCTTATTTTTCCACAGAGTTTTTAAAATAGCATAAGCACATAGTACAGGATACTTTTATAATTGCCAATGACCATGAGCCAGTTTCACTCTTTTCCAACAGACTTGAATGCCCAATTTATGACCGTAATCTTAGGGGCCAACCAAGGCAGCTGGCCCCTAAGACTGTTAATCTGGGCTTGACATCAGTAACTCCACTTTGCCTGCTGTAGACTGGACAAGAAGGGAGCACAATAAAGGCTCTGAAGCAACAGACATCTACAGAGTATCTACAGAGCATCCACAGAGAACCAGCACCATGCTGAGGATCAACACCCGTGCTGACTCTGCAGACCAAGTACCCCTGCCCTGAACAATATGGTGATTCTTCTAGGGGTGAGAATCTGAGAGGGGAGGGGTGGAAGCCAAGGAGCTTCCTGCAGGCTGGGGCAGGAAGAAGAGGCATCGACCTGGTCAACCTGGAGGAACCTGTAGGCAGAGGTGTGGCTGGAGGCCCAAGGCCCAGTCTCCCAGCACTCAAGATGCCTGGAGGAAGGCAGAGAGGCCAGTAATTCCTCCTCAAGCATAAAAGTAGGCCAGACACCGCTCACAAGCCTTCCAACCTCCCAGTCAAGGGCCAACTTAAGGAAGCAAAGGTTACCATTCTCTGAGCTTTATTTTCCATGGTTTGGTAAAACATAGTTCCTGCCCTTTCGTAACTAGCTGCTGAGAAAACATGACTATCTTGATAAAGAATAAAGTAGGTTGAAAATGCTAGAGCCTACATTAATATTCTATATCCTTTCCTATTGGGGAAGATGTGAAAATTCTAGTTGGACCTTTCTGGGGCAAAGGTATTGCCAACTAGAGTAGAGCACTGATTTGCATGAATTGACACTTGCCCTACACAGTTCCACAGGCCAGAATGTACACACCCTTGTGAGAGGAGTCAAGATCATTAACATAAACACACCACAGTAAGCATCCTATGTTGGCAAGAGTGTAATATCTGGATCAGATTAACTGGAGTATGGGGAAAGTGTAAGTCTTTCATAAACATTGAAAATGTAACTAAACTAAAAAATACTTTCAAATCCATAATGTGAAAGTTACGCATACTTTCCTTTTTCCCTTGGAAATAAACCATAATATCCCTTACTCCAGGCGATTTTTTGCAGAGTAAGCAGCTACCAGTGTCACAACCTAAACTGTTAAATTCCAGACCTTATTTGGGAGATCCGCTGGTGTGTTTCTTTAGTAGAGAGTAATCTAGAAGTGAGTAAATTCTCAGAATTTCCCAAGAGGAAAATGGGCATTCACTGGAAAAACACAAGAAATACGCACAAAACTTAGAACTATTTTGGATAGTCTTCAAACCCACTTAGCCTTCAGCAGTCCTGTTGTTCCAAGTTAACATTAAGATCAATCTTTCGAATCAAATATTCCAGTTTCCAAAGAATAGCAATGGGTGAGATTGTTTCCAAACCTGGTGCACAGCACCATGTTATTCGTCCACGGGAAAAAAAGAAAAAAAAAAAAATCAAATCTACAAGAAATTTAAGATCCGAAGGAAAGTGCACACTCCCAGGTCAAGGCCCTAGTTTTTCCAAGAAGTACATATATTCGCCGGACACCTGTTTTCAATATTCAAACACAATTTCCCGGGGCGGGGTGGGGGGCGGGGGATGGCAGGGTGAGGAAGAGAACGTGAACTTGACTGGGCGAGGCACTTGGACACGTGCAACTGCGGAACATCTTGGCCAATACTGCCAAAGTTCAATCAAGATCGCACCACCGCCCAACCCGAGAGGAGTTGGGACGTGACCCCAACGCTGAACTTGCCGCGGGGCTGCCTCGGGCCTGGAACTTCAGAGGAAAGGGGCAGGTGTTTCTTAGGAGAGGTCAGTGCTGGAGTTGGGAAGTGGAGAGCCGACCGCTGGCAGGAAGGAGAGGCTAAGCCACAGCGCTCACCTGTCCCTCCTTCCCGGGCTCAGGGGGACCGGCCGCTCAACAGACACAGAGCGCCCGCGCTCACTGCGGCACGGAGAGGAGAAAATCCTTCTCCGTTCTTCGAGGGGCAGGTGGAAGCCACCTCTCGCCGCGCTCGTCCCCGTCCCCGTCCCCACCAGCCCCCCGCCCGGAGTCCCGCACTCCGGGGTCGCCCCAGCCGGCCCGCAACGCCCTTACCTGGCTGGAGTGCGGCTGCTGCGCGGAGCTGGGGAGACTGCGAGGTGCAGTCTGCGCCGCGGAGCCGGGAGCGAAGCGCCCCAGAATCTAGAGCCAAGCGCCTCGCCCCGCCCCCGATAGTCCCGTCCCGCCCCCGATCACCCCGCCCCACCCCGATTGCTCGCCCCTTGGACGCCCGGCCCCGCCCCTGATCGCCCGGGCACACCCTGTCCTCTAACGCCCCGCCCCGGTCACTTGGGCCCGTGGCGGCTGGTTTGCACAGCCCTGCGGCGATTTCAAGGCAAGTGGCCGGAATGGGTCGGAAGCGCGTCCCGGTGAGTTTCAGGGAGCGTCCCTTATGTTTCCGGGGGCAGCGATGAGCCTCCCTAGCCCCAGGCTTCCCATCCCAGGAGAACCGCCCCACAAGGCTCGAACGCCCTCAGCTGGGAGAGCTCCGAGCAGTACCACCTGTGGGAGACCAGGCGCCTGTCGGAATTGGGAACCGCGCCTCCCCTTCCGCTAAGCGGTGGCGGGCCAGGCGGGTGACGCGGGGCAGTGGAGTCAAGCAGCCTGTTTTACCCAAAGAGTAAGTCGTTTTCCTGTGAAACCCGGGGCAGCGGTGCATATCTAACACACTTAGAGGGTCAAGTGCACTATTAATGTGTTAACACTTCACTCGCTGAAGAGTAGAAAATACATATAAGACTTCACTGTGTGCCAGGCACTGTTCGAGGTACTTCACATGTACTAAAAGTTCTGTGAAGTATATATTATTAGAATCCCCCATTTCACATACGGTACAAGTGAGGCAGAGGTAAGTTAAGAAACTTGCCTTATGTCACCCAACTAGCAAATTGAGAAGCTGGGCTTCGCATTCAGGTCTTCCTCCTCTGGAGTCTCCACTGTTACCCACGGCTATCCTAACTCCGCAAAGTCTGTGTGCATCCTATACCAAGAATTGTTCCCAGACCTGGGGAAGATGAGGCAAGGGCTTTGCCATTAGGGAAATTTTATTCCAGTGTAGGAGAAAGACAATAAGTGATTGTCAACTAAACTTTGAAAACTGAACTGTTAAAGAATGAAAGTTAGTTTTATTCGGAAGTGTTACTGAGGACTACAGATGGGGGCCTACAGCCCCGGAGGAATCTTTTACAGAGAGTCTATTAGACCCTCCAACGCAGAACTTCCCTTCGCAGTTTAGAAACGGGTGGTGAAGATTCAGTATGTGTAAAAGCACATCACAGTTAGAGCTTAAGAGTACATCTGTTTACAGATTACAGCAGCATAATCAGTAACCTCATCAGACTTTATCTTAGGCGCAGTAAAAGTCAAGGACTAGGGTCATTTATCTGTTAAGGAATGTAGTGAGTCAGGCAAGAGACGTGAGGGATCCCGTGTTCTATTTTGTTTCGTCTTCAAAGCATCTTTCCGCCAGCTGCAGGTGGTCACAGACTCAGAGGCTGTGTGAAATTATGCTGACAAGCAGAAGTAAGCAAGCAGGCTGCTTGGCTCCACTGCCCTGCGTCACCCGGGCCCTGCGTCACCCGTCTGGCCCACCACCGCTTAGCCTAACCGGAGGCGCGGTTCCTAATTCCAACAGGCATCTAGTCTCCCTGCCTATTGTCTCACATAATCAGTAGGCAAGTAAAAAATGAAACCACTTTGTAAGTGAAATGTCTTGACTAAAAAAAAAAAAGTGGGTGATGGAATTGAGAGTGAAGGGGAGAGGGAGGCTACTTTAGATATGATGTTACTGGAGGCTTCTCTGGGGTGACAGAGGAGCTGAGAGCTAAATGATAGGACAGACAGCCAACCCAAGGCTGAAGCTAAGGGAATAGCAAGCACTTTGATAGTTGTCATTTCTCCTTTGATCACTGTAATAACCCTGAGAAGTCTAACAAGATTTCATTTAATACCTCGTCCCCAACCTTTTTGGCACTAGGGACTGGTTTTGTGGAAGATAATTTTTCCATGGACAGGGGTCAGGAAGAGATGGTTTTGGGATGAAACTGTTCCACCTCAGATCATCAGCCATTAGATTGTCATAAGGCGTGCGCCACCTAGATCCCTTGCATGCACAGTTCACCATAGGGTTTGTGCTCCTAAGAGAATCTCAGGCCAAGGCAGATCTGACAGGAGGTGGAGCTCAGCAGTAATGCCAGCGATGGGAAGTGGCTGTAAAGACAGATGAAGCTTTGCTTGAGTGCCCACAGTTCACTCCTGCTACGCGGCCGGGTTCCTAACGGACCACAGACCAGTACTAGTTCACAGTCTGTGGGTTGGGAAACCCTGACTTAACAGGGAAAACAACAGCAACAACAACTGAGGGTCAGAGAGGTTTCAATGACTCTCCAAAAGTCAGTTAGGGAAACGGCAGATGGGAAGAGGGCACAGATTTGGACCAAGGCCTCTGATTCCAAATCCTCTCTCCAGTGAGGGCTTTGGGTATAATGACCAGCACTTTGAATGAATCTAGTTAACTTTCTTTTTTGTGATCTACTGTCTCCTCCCTACCCCAGCCTCTCCTGCCTCTTGTCCCACTCACGTACTTGTTTTGGCTACTACAGATGGACTTTCATGACCATAAACCATCTGAAACTGTATGCAAAAAAATTATGGGGGGTGGGCAGGAGAGAGAGTTATAGATATATAATTATAGTAACAAAGTTAATTTTTTCCCAAGAAAAATGCTTATGTACGTAAATTTTTAAATGAGAGAACTTAGAACTTTTATCATATTGACTGATCCCAAAAAGGTAAGAGCTACTGCCTTAGGGGATTAACTGATATTATGATGATTAGAAGAACCAATTTTCAATTCGCTTTGCCTATTCTTGGTAGGTAATGGTAACTCATATTCCTGACAATAGTAATGAGGATATCAATGTTTATGAAGTTTGAAAAGGAAGCAAACCCAGATCCTCATATAATTTCTTCATAAAGTTTAAATTAAAAGAGACAGAAGTGTCTATATTGTCCCTACTAATTCTCAAAAAACCAGAGAGAACAGATCTGTAAATAAAACACCCAGATCAACATAATTCTTAATAATACTTAGGATAATTTTCATAAAGTTATAGTGTTTTTTAAATAAGGCATTTGTTACACTATTAATCATACAGTTTAAGTAGCCAGTTGCCACAGGTATACCATCTACAGGTCACATAACAGAGAACACTGGCAATTGTTTTCAGCAAGGTGTTGAGAAAGAGACAGAGAGACAGAGACAGAAAAAGAGATCATTAGGGAACTTCAACTACATTAAGGAAAAGGTATAAAAACTGAATTCAGAATGTGGTGGGATTTAAAAAATTAAAAGGTTAGTCTTTCTCTCATTTTTATTTTTTAGGTGAAAACAGAATACTAAATTTGGGCCTACGTAATTCAAACTTCCACATTGGTCCCTAGTCAAAAGAAAGAATCTAGTAGTGGACTTAAGATTTCTACCCCTGCCTCCAAAAAGAAGACACAAACAATATTAGTATCACCATTTTTATTTTAAGAAAATCAAGATACAGAAAAAAAGGCATTTATATGAACTTCTTGGAGACAAGACTCTTCCTTCTTACAAGATATCCTCATGGCTTCTATAAAGTTTATTTGTTTAGATGATGAATATCAGGTTGACATAATTTCAGTTCCTTGAGAGAAGAAAATGTCTTTTTTTAACTTGTAGATTCCACATGGTACAGAAGAAGACATACAGAATCAATCTGGAGGGTTTGCAAATATATATATATATATATTTATTTATCTGTGTTTGCAGCTTCTTGCATTTTTTTGTTTTTGTTTTTGTTTGTTTGTTTGAGACAGAGTCTTGTTCTGTCACCCAGGCTAGAGTGCAGTGGTGCAATCTTGGCTCACAGCAACATCTGCCTCCTGGGTTCAAGCAATTCTCCTGCCTCAGCCTCCCAAGTAACTGAAATTACAAGTGCCTGCCACAACACCCAGCTCATTTTTGTGTTTTTAGTAGAGACGGTTTTCACCATGTTGGCCAAGCTGGTCTCGAACTCCTGACCTCATGATCTGCCCACCTCAGCCTCCCAAAGTGCTGGGATTACATGCATGAGCCACTGCACCTGGCCAGCTCCTTGCATTCTTTTGTGCAAGTCTCTGGTTTTCTTTTGTAACCTTCTTCCTACTAAAAAGGAACCTGGCCCTTCACAGATAATTTATACATTTGTTGATGAATAAATGATGACATCAGTGATGATAATTGCAGCCCTTATCAGTCTTCCCTGGAGAGTCTGTTCCTACATAGAGATGACTTCATTGTGATGCTATGATATGTCCACTTCTCCGTCCATCATGTGCTGAAAGTAATTGCTTCTTTAGAACTATTGCATAAAAGGAAGGAGTTTCAAATCTTGGACACAAAATCCATAATCATATTTCTGGGAAGAGATGCTAAATAAATAATTCAAAAGAAAAAAAGCATCAGATGCAAAGTATATTTCTAAGATCATCATTTGAAATAATAAAATAATTAAATGTCCAATAATATGGAAATGTGTAAGTAAAATATATCAACAGTATGGAATGTCATGCTGTCATTTAAAATTACCCATGTTGGCCAGGCACAGTGTCTCACACCTGCAATCCCAGCACTTTGGGAGGCTGAGATGGGTGGATCGCTTGAGCTCTGGAGTTCAAGACCAGCCTGGACAACATGGCAAAACTCCATCTCTATTAAATTTACAAATATTAGCCAGGCTTGGCACTACATGCCTATAGTCCCAGCTACTCGGGAGGCTGAAGTAGGAGGATTGCTTGAGCCCAGGAAGGCAAGCTGCAGTGAGCTGAGATCATTCCACTGCACCCAACCTGGGCAACAGAGCAAGAACCTGTCTATAAATAAATAAATAATAAAATAAAATTACCTAAGTTAATAAAACCGATATGCGAAATAAAACTTATGAACAAAATTATGTTTTTAAAAGTAGAACACAATGTTTTGAGTACCTGTGATTGTAACCAAATGCAAATTATATGAAGGAAAATTGAAAAGTAAGAATTATGGTTAACAGTTATTGAGGGGATTCCCTATATGCCAGTATCCTTTCTAAGCATATTAGAGTAATTCATCTAATTCTCACAGCTGTGTGAAATAGACCTTTGTTATCTTCATTTTACAGGTGAAGAAACAAAGGCAGAGAAGGTCTAAGTAATAGCCCAAAATCACACAGCTATTGAGTGGCAAAGCCCAGATGTGAACATAAAACAATGTAACTCTAGAGTTTGCATTTTTTAACCTTTCAAAGCTGCCAAAGGGAATGATCTTTGAATCATGAATGATGTTTATACATATATATATTTCCTCGTATAATGTTTTTATGTTGGTTTGATAGTAATTGAAAATGTTTTCAATGTTAGAGCCTGAAAAGAAGGCATAGAAGTAAAATCAGATTGTGCTTAGTAAAAGAGACAGAGTTTCAAAGGGGTCCAATATCTCAACAGCTTGATAGTTTATAAAAGTTGAGACAAAATGAGTCGTTCTGTCACAATAAAATGTTATATTCAGTATTATTCCTATAAATAAAAAGTGTTCTCTGGCCTGAGGGCTTGCACAGGCTGTTTCCTCTGCCTGGAGTGCTCTGTCTCCAGATCTTTTTGGCATTATCTCCTTCACGATGGTGGCAGCCTTGAAAATGCAGCCATCACTGCATTAGCAGGAGACCGAGAAAACACTGGTGACCAAACTAAACAAAAATCCCTGTTGTGGTGGAGCTTATGTTCTGGTGGAAGATCAATCATTCAGAATTTGATTTAGCTGCAAGTAACAACATCCCCTTGTGGTAGGTTGAATAAGGCCCTCCCAATGATGTCCATGTCTTAATTCCCTAGAGCCTGTGCGTATATTAACTTATGCCGCAAATAGGTCTTTGTAGACGGGATGAAGTGAAGGATCTTGAAATCAGATTATTCTGCACTATCTGGGTGAGCCCAATGTAGTTACAAGGGTCCTTATATGAGGGAGAAGGTAGGATGTGATGAGAAAGTAGAGGACAGAGAGTAAGAGAGAGATTAGAAGGTGCCACGCTGCTGGCTTTGAAGATAAAGGAAGGGACCACAAGCCAAAGAAAGCAGAGGGCTTCTAAAAGCTCACAAAGGCAAGAAAACAGACTTTCTTGTAGAGACTCCAAAAGAAACCAGACACCTGGATTTCATCCCAGTGAAGCTGATTTTGGACTGTGACCTCCAGAACGGTAAGAGAATAAATCTGTTTTGTTTTGTTTTGTTTTGTTTTGTTTTGTTTTGTTTTGTTTTTGAGATGGAGTCTCGCTGTATCACCCAGGCTGGAGTGCAGTAGCACACATTCGGCTCACTGCAACATCCACCCCTGGGTTCAAGCAATTCCCCTGCTTCAGCTTCCCGAGTAGCTAGGATGAGTAGAGATGGGGTTTCACCATCTTGGCCAGGTTGATCTTGAACTCCTGACCTAGTGACCTACCTGCCTCAGCCTCCCAAAGTGCTGGGATTACAGGTGTGAGCCACCAAGCCAGACCAAATTTGTATCATTTTAAGCCAATAAATTTGTGGCAGTGTATTACAGCAGCAGTAGGAAACTAAGAAGAGCATCAGGGTCAGACTGGCATGATATTCCATAGTGTCAGGGGCCCAGCTCCTTCTTTCTGTTCACCTACGTGGAATAACCTGGAGGAAAGTATGAATAATTCAGGGACTCATGATGTGGGCATGTGGCCATGCAGTCACCCATGTGGGTGTTTCTCAAACTTGAATCAAGTAGGAAGCCCTTTTAAACAAAACATTTTCATTTTAATTCATTTAAATATAGAAATATAAAACTACTTACTTATTCTTTATGTGTCTAGCATTTTATACATATTTAAAGCCAAAATAAATTCAAGCAAGATTACAAAACCAGTTATTGAGACCAAACACACCCCTACCCCATGTTTTCACTGAAGGCCGCTCGGAGAATAATAGCAAGACATTCCTATTCCTCCCAGTAAGGGAGGTACCAGTGGAGGCCTAGTGGGAAAATGGAACTCCCAACCCCAGCCAGCAGTAATGAAGAGCACCCCACCCCCAAGTGTCAACAGAGGAAGAGTGGGAAACCTGGATTTGTACCCCTACCTGGCTATACAGAGAGGAGATGACCTGCATACCCTCCTTCCCCTGCCATGATAGGGTCAGAAGAAGCCAGCCAGAACAAAAAGCTTGAATATAATCCAGAATCTAATAACAGAATACTCCAAATTTTCTGGTTTTAATTGAAAATAACTCACTATACCAAGAAGCAGGGAGATCTCAAACTGAACAAAAAAGACAATCAATAGATGCCAACACCAAGACGACAGAGATATTAGAATTATCTGACAAAGATTTGTAATCATCCATCATAAAATTGCTTAAATGAGCAATTAGAAACATGCTTGAAACAAATGAAGAAAATAGAAAGCCTCCACAATGAAACTGAAAGTTTAGTGAAGAAATAGAAGATACAAAAAAGAAAGAAATGGAAATCTTAGAGGTGAAAGAACAATAACTACAATTTAAAACTCTATTCAGCAGAACAGATGGGACAGAGGAAAGAATCAGTGAACTGGAAGATTGAGCAATAGCAGTTACCTAATCTGAAAAGATTAACAAAATAGACAGTCCACTAGCCAGACTAATAAAGAAGAAAATAGAGAAGAGTCAAATAGACACAACAAAAAAAGGATAAAGGGGATATCACCACTGATCCCACAGAAATACAAACTACAGTCAGAGAATACTATAAACACCTCTACGCAAATAAACTAGAAAATCCAGAAGAAGTGGATGAATTCCTGGACACATACATCCTCCAAAGACTAAGAAAAAAGTCGAATCCCTAAATGGACCAATAACAAGTTTGGAAATTGAGGCAGTAATTAATAGCCTACCAACCAAAAAAAGCCCAGGACCAGATGGATTCACAGCCGAATTCTACCAGAGGTACAAAGAGGAGCTGGTACCATTCTTCTGAAACTATTCTAAACAATGAAAAAAGGGACTCCTCCCTAATTCGTTTTATGAGGCCAGCATCATCCTGATACTGAAACCTGGCAGAGACAGCAAAAAAAGAAAATTTCAATATCCCTGATGAACATTGATGCAAAAATCCTCATTAAGATACTGGCAAACTGAATCCAGCAGCACATCAAAAAGTTTATCCACTACAATCAAGTCGGCTTTATCCCTGGGATGCAAGGCTGGTTCAACATATACAAATCAATAAAGATAATCCATCACGTAAACAGAACCAATGACAAAAACCACATGATTATCTCAATAGATCAGAAAAGACTTTCGATAGAATTCAACACCCCTCATGCCAAAAACTCTCAGTAAACTAGGTATTGATGGAACGTATCTCAAAATTAAGAGCTATTTATGAATAACCCACAGCCAACATCATACCAAATGGGCAAAAGCTGGAAGCATTCCCTTTGAAAACAGGCACAAGACAAGGATGCCCTTTCTCACCACTCCTATTCAGCATAGTATTGGAGGTTCTGGCTGGGGCAATCAGGCAAGGGAAAGAAATAAAGTGTATTCAGATAGGAAGACAGGAAGTCAAATTGTCTCTTTGCCAATGACATAATTGTATATTTAGAAAACCCCATCATCTCAGCCCAAAATCTCCTTAAACTGATAAGTGACTTCAGCAAAGTATCAGGACACAAAATCAATGTGCAAAAATTACAAGCATTCCCGTACACCCATAATAGAGAGCCAAATCATGAGTGAACTCCCATTCACAGTTGCTACAAAGAGAGTAAAATAACTAGGAATACAACTTACAAGGGATGTGAAGGACCTCTTCAAGGAGAACTACAAACCACTGCTGAAGGAAATAAGAGAGGACACAAACAAATGGAAAAACATTTCACGCTCATGGATAGGAAGAATCAATATCATTAAAATGGCCATACTTCTAAAAAGCAATTTATAGATTCAATGCTATTCCAATCAAGCTACATTTTTTCACAGAATTAGATAAAACTACTTTAAATTTCATAGGGAACCAAAAAAGAGCCCGTATAGCCAAGACAATCCTAAGCAAAAAAAATAAAGTTGGAGGCATCATGCTAACTGATTTCAAACTATACTACAAGGCTACAGTAACCAAAACTGCATGATACTGGTACCAAAACAGATTTATATAGATTGATGGAACAGAACAGAGGCCTCCGAAATAACAGCACACACCTACAACCATCTGATCTTTGACAAACCTGACAAAAGCAAGCAATGGTCAAAGGATTCCCTACCTAAATGGTGTTGGAAAAACTGGCTAGCCATATGCAGAAAACTGAAATTGGACCCCTTCCTTACACTGTATACAAAAATTAACTGAAGATAGATTAAAGACTTAAACATAAGACCTAACACCATAAAAATACCATTTGACCCAGCAGTCCCATTACTGGGTGTATACCCAAAGGTTTATAAATCATTCTACTCTAAAGACACATGCACACTTATGTTTATTGTAGCACTGTTTACAATAGCAAAGACTTAGAACCAACCCAAATGCCCATCAATGATAGAGTAGATAAAGAAAATGTGGCACATATACACCATGGAATACTATGCAACCATACAAAAGAATGAGTTCATGTCCTTTGCAGGGACATGGATGAAGCTGGAAACCGTCATTCTCAGCAAACTGATAACAGGAACAGAAAATCAAACACTGCATGTTCTCACTCATAAGTTAGAGGTGAACAATAAGAACATGTGGAAACAGGGAGGGGAACATCACACACTGGGGCCTCTCAGGGAATGGGGGGCTAGGGGAGGGATAGCATTAGGAGAAATACCTAATGTAGATAATGGGTTGTTGGATGCAGCAAACCACCATAGCACATGTATACCTATGTTACAAACCTGCACTTTGTCCACATGTATCCCAGAACTTAAAGTATAATTTTAAAAAAAATGGAAAGATAACAAGAATATCTCCAAACAAATACTTGGAAACTAAACAACACACTTATAAATAATCCATGGATTAAAGAGGAAATCTTAAGGGAAAAAATACTTGGAATTGAATAAAAATGAAAATATTACATATCAAATTTTGTGGGACACCAGCTAAATAGTGTTGAGAGAAAAACTTATAGCAGGAAATGCATGCATTAGAAAAGAGGAAAAAGTCTCAATAATCTAAGCTCCTATTGTAAAAACCTAGAAGGAGAAGAGCAATATAAATCCAAAACAAACAGAAGAAAGGGAATAATAAAAATAATAAAGTAATACAAATAATAAAAGATAAAAGACAAATCAATGCAATTAAAAACAGAAAAGCAATGGAGAAAATCAGTGAAAGAGCTGGTTCTTTTAGGACGTTTATAAAATTGACAAACATCTAGCAAGATACTATGAGATAAGAAGAGAGAAGACCCAAACTACCAATATCAGGAATTAAACAGAAGCTATCACGAAGGACTCTGCAGAAATCAAACGGCCAGTAAGAGACTGCCACAAACACTTCCACACACATAAATTTGGGAATTCAGATAAAATCAACCAATCCTTTTAAAAGTACAAGTTGCCACAACTAAACCAACATGAAATAAGTGAGTTGAAAATCCCTGTAACTATTGTGATATTATTGGTTTTCATCCACTGTTCCTGGCTAACTCCCATTGCCCTTGTTACAGTCTTTTGTTATAATGTTGGGGCACTTTAGGCCTCAGAATCAGGCCTCAGAAAGCAAAATCTCCCTCTCTGACCTTCTGCCTTCCTTTCACCTGTTCCTTTTTCTCCCCAAGGCAGGAGTATTCCTCTGCCTTCTGTCTTGGAGTTGACCATAAAGAAATCTTCTGACCTACCTTATCAGATTGTAGATTATCAGAACCTACATTTTAGGAGAGGTCCTGTCCCCTACCCAGAAGAAAGAAGTGCTACACACAGAAGCCAAGAAGCATCTGAATAGGCAGGCCTTGCTGTTTCCTCCACTTGATTAGTGTTAGTTCATATCCTCTTTTGTCTATGCTTCAATCATTTCTATCCAATGAAATCTCTATAGAAGGCCCAAGGGGACTGTTGAGGTAGGAAGAGCTTCCAGACAGCAGAACACATGGAGGGTCCTGGAGGGGGGCATGCCTGGAGAGGATGTGAAGCTCCACACACCTTCCCATATGCCTTTTCTATACATCCCTTTATGTGTAGCTTTTGTAATAACCTTCATGATAAACCAGTAAATGTGTTTCCAAGTTCTGTGAACCTCTCTAGCAAATTAATCAAACTCAAGGAAAGGGTCATGGGAACCTCAGTTTATAACCTTGTTGGTCAGAAGCACAGCTAAAGCAACCTGGGGCTTGCAACTGGCATCTGAAGTGGGACCTCAGCCCTCAACCTGTGGAATTCTAATGCCATCTCCAGGTAGATGGCATCAGAACTGAATTGGAGGGCACCCTGCTGGTATCCACTGCAGAACTGATTGCTCACTTGCTGGGGAGAACTCTGCTGGTCACAGAAGTCTTCTGTGTGATTGTTTTGTGGTGTGAGAACAGAGAAAAACCAGTCTGAGTGCTTTCCACTCAACTATTAATGAATTGAATACACAATTTTAAAACTCCCCCAAAAGAAATCTCCAGACCCAGATTGTTCACTGGAGGATTCTAAAAATGTTTAAAAACGAATTAACTCTAATTTTTCATCATCTCTACCAGAAAATAGAACAGGAAAGAACACTCCCCAGTTCATTATATAAAGCAGTATTACCCTGATAACAAAACCAGAAAAAGTACCGAAAAATAAAACTACAGACCAATATCCCTTATGAATATAGATGTGAAATTCCTTACCAGAATATTAGCACATAAGATTCTGTTATAGAAAAAATGAATTATATACTATGTGATATAATTTGGATATTCGTCCAAACAGTTCAACAGAATTCTTGTGTTGACCAGTGGGAGGTGGGACCAATGGGAGGTGTTTGAGTAGGGGGCTGGGAGAAGTGCCGTTCCCTCATGGCTTCATGCTGTCTTTGTGATAGTGAGTTCTTACAAGATCTGGTCATTTAAAAGTCTGTGGCAGCTCCAACCCTATTTTCGCCACATAAAGTGCCTGCTCCCACTTTGCCTTCTGCCGTGAGTAAAAGCTCCCTGAAGCCTCCCCAGAAGCAGATGCCACCATGCTTCCTATACAGCCTGCAGAACTATGAGCCAATCAAACCTCTTTTCATGTAAATTACCCAGTCTCAGGTATTTCTTTATCGTAGGGTTTGTTCCAGAATGCAAGACTGGTTAAACATTTGAAAAACAAAACAAAAAATTTTTACACTGCCAAAAGCAGTTTGGCAGTTCCTCAAAAAGTTAAATATAGAAATATCACGTGGCCCAGCAATTCTACTCATAGATATATACATAAAAGAGTTGAAAACAGGTACTCAAACAAATACTCGTCCATGAATGCTCATAACAGCATTATTTGTAATAGCCAAGAAGCGGAAAGAATCCAAATGTCCGTCAGGTCATGAACAGATAAACAAAATACAATGGAATATTATTCAGCCATTAAAAAGTAATGAAGTACTGACCTATGCTATATCATGAACTTTGAAAACATTATGCTACATGAAGTCAGAAAAGGTCAACTCTATCTAGAGTTAGGTAGTCATAATGGTTGTACAATATAGTGACTATCCTTAAAAAACTACTAAACTGTGTACTTCAAAATGGTGAATTTTATGTTATGTGAATTATATCTCGATTTTTAAGAAGCATTTGCCTTGTGAAAGACCTTGTTAAGAGGATGAAAAGACAAGCTACAGACTGAAAAAATATTTACAAGCCACTTACCTAACAAAGACTAGTAATCAAGACTATATAAAGAGCCCTCGAAACTCAACAATGAAAAAAAATCCACATAGAAGATGGACAAGAGAAACAGAATTGTTTCACTGAAGAGGATATACAGATAGCAAATAAGCACGTGAAAAGAGCTTTAACATCATCAAACACTTAGTAAACGCAAATTAAAACCACAATGAGATATCACTACACAGCTGTCATAATGGCTAAAACAAAACATAGTGACACCAAAGGCAATTAAGGATTTGGAGAGATTGTATCACTCACACATTGCTGGTGGTGATGTAAAATGATACTGCTACTCGGGAAAACAGTTGGACGTTTCTTTAAAAATTAAACATACAACTACCATACAACCTAGCACCTGAACCTGTAGGCATTTGTCCCAGAGAAATGAAAACTGATGCTCACACACAGAAAAACTGTACACAAATGTTTATAGCAGCCTTCTTCATAACAGCCAAAGTCTGGGAAAACCTATATGCCCTTCAAAAGGTGAAGGGTTAAACAAAAGGTATGCTGTGTATCATACTAAGGAATATCATTCAGCAATAAAAAGTAACAAACTATTGATCTACACAATAACGTAGATAAATCTTTAGAGGATTATGCTTACTTTAAAAAGCCAACAACAACAAAAAAAGGTTACATACTATATGATTCCACTTACATAACATTCTTGAAATGACAAACTGTAGAAGTAGAGAACAGATTGGTGGATGCTAGGTTTTCATGAAGGGATGGGGCAAGATGGAAGTGGCTATGGCTATAAAAGGGTGACATGAGTGACCTTTATGGAGATGGAAATGTTCTGTTTTGACTATATCAATATTGGCATCATGTCTGTGATACTGTACTACAGTTTTGCAGAGGAAAACTGGGAAATGTGAACTGTCTGAATATTTCTTACAACCCACATGTGAATCTATAATTATCTCAAAATTAAAAGTTTAATTAGATTTTTTAAATTGATAGCTAATAATGACAATAGCCAACATTTATTGAGTTCTTAGTGCTAAGTATGCTCCTAAGTATGATCCATTTAATCCTCGGAACCACCCGATAGCATAGGTACAATCATTAGCTCCATTCCGCTGTTGAGAAAACCGAAGGTCAGAGTTATTAGGTAACTTGTTCAAGATTACATAGTTAATGTAATTGGTAGACCTGTGATTCAAATTCAGCCTGTCTGGCTCTAGTCTGATCTTGACCACCATGCTAATATTTAGACAACTGTTAAATACTCAGGCTCTTCAGTTTTCCCTGAAATTCACATCCGTATTCCCATTTGGCAACTGTTAGCTGAGGATCAGTAGCTGCTGCCCCTTTAGGCAGGGTGTTGTAATACATTTGTCACAGTCCACACTACTCTATTCTAGAGTCTATTTTATTACTCCCAGTTCACTTTACTCATTGATATTTACTTCACCTGTCAGATCCTGTAGGCATTTAAATTTTCAAACCCTGGCATGCAACATTCATTACCTTGGGCTTGCAAAATAAAAAAGCCATGGAGAGGAAAATCAAATTAAATACTTAAAATGAAAAGAATATGGGCCGGGCACGGTGGCTCACGCCTGTAATCTCAGCACTTTGGGAGGCTGAGGTGGGTGGATCACGAGGTCAGGAGTTCGAGACCAGCCTGGCCAACATGGTAAATACCCATCTCTACATATATAAAAAGAAAAGAATTTAAAAAATAAAAAAATAATATTAAAACTATATTAACTTAGACTTAACACAGAACAACAACCCTGAATTGTAGAATGTTTTTAAAAAGTAACTATAATAAAGCAAATGCAAATAAATACTGCTAATGTTGTGGCTTTTTGTGTGTGTGTGTGTGACAGAGTCTTGCTCTGCTGCCAGGCTGGAGTGCAGTGGCGTGATCTTGGCTCACTGCAACCTCTACCTAGCGGGTTCAAGTGATTCTCCTGCCTCAGCCTCCCAAGTAGCTGGGACTACAGGTGTGCCCCACACACCTGGCTAATGTTTTGTATTTTAGTAGAGACGGGGTTCCACCATGTTGGCCAGGATGGTCTCAATCTCCTGACCTTGTGATCCGCCCACCTTGGCCTCCCAAAGTGTTGGGATTACAGGCATGAGCCACCGTGCCCGGCCTGTGGCATTTTTTTTAAGCAAAAATAAATCTTCCTATGGGTCTGTTAATATAATTAATTACTTAGTTCATTTATTTTCCAAACTGTTGTTAACTCTCTTTCCCTTCCTCACCCCACTGTAGTTATTGTCAGTGTCCCTCATATATCCTTTTGACATTTCCCTTTCTAGATGAAGTCATTCTGTCACCCAGTCTGGAATGCAGTGATACAATCTTGGCTGGCTGCAACCTCCATCTCCTGGGTTCAAGCAATTCTCGTGCCTCAGCCTCCTGAATAGCTGGGATTACAGGCATGTGCCACCATGCCCGGCTAATTTTTGTATTTTTAGTGGAAACGGGGTTTCACCATGTTGGTCAGGCTGGTCTTGAACTCCGATCTCAAGTGATACGCCTGCCTCAGCCTCCCAAAGTGCTGGAATTACAGGCTGAGCCCCCTCGCCCAGCTGACATTCCTCTTTCTCTGAGACACACAAGTCATCTTCTGCCTGAGAGCCTTCTCTTGGTTCTCCTATAGGGAGTAAACCAGATGCCAAAAGAGTTATCCCCAGGGAGCTGCCACCAGGCAATGATGGATGAGAACTGAAGGATAAATACCCTAGTTTCCCTGCCCATTGGATGGGACAACTCTGAGGTATGTTCCCAGTGATTCCCAGCGAGAGTGTGGGCCAGTTCCCCTCAGTGATAACCTGTTCACCAATAGTCTACTCACTTCTTCCCCCTCCTTGTCTCTCTTCCTCACTCTCTTACAAGTGGTTTCTGGAATCTCCTCCCAAATAAACCGTTTATACTAAAATCCTTATCTTGGGATTGATGGGTACTCATCTTAGTCACGGTAAGATGCTCATCCCAGGAAAGAGAGATCAGCACAGTGTCTTTAAACACCCAGCCCCACCCAGGAGGAAAGTAAAGAATTGCTGTGTTCCTAACCCACTAAGAAGGATTAAGCTGGGTGGTTTTAGGTGGACAGATAATATGATCCAACTTTGAATTGAGACGGGGCGAGATGAAGGCAAAAGCATGTGAAGCCCCAACACACATTCTTTCCTCCTGTCTCTGAATTCTTCTAAATCAGAATCTCCGGTCACTTTACACTGATGAACCCCAGGTGTCCAGTTAATACCTCCAAGGAAAGCTGTGATGGGCTGAATCATGTCCCCCTAAAAGTTATAGTTGAAAGCCCTAACCCTCAATGTGACTGTATTTGTACATGGACACTGTCAGGAGGTAATTAAGATTAAATTATCTCCTAAGTATGGGGTCCTAATCCAATAGGACTGATGTCCTTGTAAGAAGAGAAAGAGATTACAGGCATGAGCCACGGTGCCCAGCCGAGGCAGGAGGATCACGAGGTCAGGAGATCAAGACCATCCTGGCCAACATGGTGAAACCTTGTTTCTACTAAAAATACAAAAATTAGTTGGGTTGGTGGCACATACCTGTAATCCCAACTATTCAGGATGCTGAGGCAAGAGAATCACTTGAACCAGGGAGTCGGAGGTTGCAGTGAGCTGAGATCGCACCACTGCACTCCAGCCTGGTGACAGAGCCAAGACTCCATCTCAAAATAATAAATAAATAAATAAAGATAGAGAAATACCAGGAGTGTGTACACACACACATACACACAAAACCAGGTGAAAAAGCCAGGTGACACAGCAGTCTGCAAGCCAAGGAGATAGACCTCGGAAGAAATCAAACACCTTGATCTTGGACTTCTAGGCTACAGAACTGTGAAGAAATGTATTTTTTTTTTGCCTTAGCCACCCAAATTGTGGTATTTTGTTATGTTTGCCATAGTCCTAACAGACTAATGCAACAACCCTCCACAGATGGGGGACAATCTGATGTTCATATACAAGGTTTCCACCTACAGTCCTTCAAGCGGAAATTCTGAAGACACTTAGTATGCTGCTTAGGAGGTTTCAGCAGAATCAAAGCCTTGCGGCACAATGCATTCACCTCTGTAATCCATAACACACCCTCTGAGTGGCATGTCCTCCTTCCCTGCTCCCTCCCCTCCTAGCTCACACCTGCTTCCTGGGATCTCCCTGACTATACTGCCTGCAAAGAAGTCCCTAACTCAAGCTCTGCTTTTGGGGGAACCCAATCTAAAACAGAACCTGCCCCTGGACCGATAATAGGGTCTGGAGTTTGGAGGTATCTGTGGAATGGCAGCTCCTAAGGCCCCCATTCGTATGTGGTTCTAAATGACCTCAGAGAGGCACCAAGCAAAGGTCTGCTTCACTTACCACAGCCTTGCCCAACAGAGTCCTAGCGACCAGCAGCCACATCAGGGAGAAGAATCAATGGAAATGAAGTCTGTCCATGGACTAAGTATGGGCCCCAACGTTCCTGGGACTGTTGAAGCCTGTGATTCTTGTGGGATTCCATGGAGGGGAGTAAAAGGGCTTGAAGAATAACTGAGATTTGATTTACTGCGAGGTATGCAAAAGAGGGCTCAAAGCAGATGACATTTGGTTTAGAATAATAAGGAATATGGCCTGTCTTACACTCTGGTGCTATGAGCTCAGGGATAGCTACAGCTGATTACATAAGAAACCGAGATCAAGGGATGTTCCGTGCCATCTCCAGAGGTCCCCACCCAGAAGTGCTCAGCCAAATTAATTCCAAATTAAGGAGATTTTGTATTACACGGTTTTAAAAAATAGAAGAAATGTTTGCCTCTTCCCTTCCCTTTTCCCCCAAGACTTATCTAAATACAGAAGAAGTTTAAAAGTTACGAATTCCCTTTTTCTGTTTGTTTTTCTAATAGTGCATGTAATTTCATCTCATTGGTAACACAAAATGATGACCGAAACCAAGCTAGGGTCCTTTAGTTCAACTTACTTCTTGGCTTCTGAACAATAGTGGGAACAAAGCCCACAGGAAAATTTGGCCTTCCAGACACATTGCTGTGATTATAGAGAAATATACTAGAACTGATGGCAGCCCTCTGAATCATTTCTAAGAAGTAAAAAAGTAATGTATTTTTCCTTTAAAAGGAATTTGTTTCTCTCTTTGCCAACTTTGAGTTTCTCCATTTTGAAGTTTTCAGATATGGACTATAAATTGTCTTCTGTGAGGTTTCTTCTTAATTGCCTGTAAAATTTCATGAAGTTAGCACCTACAGCCTACCTTCTCCTTGTGTCTAGCTGGGAAACATCAAATTGTCAGGTGAGTGAATACATGAACACGCTTTACTTTGTGGAATATGGGCTAATGAACTCAATTCTTACTTTCAAAATAGCCTTTTATCCTATGTGGCTGAGGCTGTCTGCTGTTTATAATTTCCTGCATTGTTAACTTTAACTGAAAAAGAAACATCTTAAGACTCGTACCCTATCTATTGAACATCCTTCCATCATAATGCATGTCAACTCTTCTGAGGCTGTTAGAAACATTCAAATGGACAACTCAGGATATTACCAGCCCCTATCATGGATCCTAAGTATAGGTATTTTGATTAAGTGTCAAATGGCAAAGTGGCAGGAGAATTTGACTGTTTCAGGTATAGGTAAAGTTAGAGGGGAATAGTTAGTGCAGGACAGAGAAGTTAGCTTCTCTCCTTCCTTGAATGATCCAGAGCTAGCTAGTTCCTGAGATAATAGAGAAAATAAGCCCTGTGTTGTGTTTAGAATGAAATAGAAAAGGTCAGAATTCACAATAAATACCAGAAAGTAATATTATAATACAGCCATGTACATATATCAATGGTTTTGTTCAAAGAATATTAAGTAAACGGTCACAATGATGTATAGGACACATTTCAATTGCTGTATTTACATATCCACAGACCTACTGTATTAATATATTTTAAAATTTACTCACTTCTTTCACTTAAATAAATCCGCTTAGTAAGGAAACCGAAAGTGCAAAGATGTGTTATTTCCTCCCTCCATCTCATACACTTTCAATCTCCACCTCAGACTCAGCCCCAGGCACTCAGCACCTAGCTCCTGCACACAGCCTGCTGCTGTTGGCCATCAGATAAATCCTCCTCACTCAGTTTAGGCTAGAGCTTTCTCTAGTGGCCCCAGGTGTAACTCCCGGCATGCTGTGGTAGTGGAATGTTGTGATGGACAGGAGCTCGGCCAAGTGGTCTTTCCAGAGCAGCAGCTGTCCAATAAACATTAGATGAGCTATACATGCAGGCCACATGTGTAATCGAAAATGTTCTGGCAACCACATGGAAAGAGAGAAAAAGAAATAGGCAACATTAATGTTACTAAGGTATTCTATTTAAACCAATTTATCCAAGATATTATCGCTTCAACATGTGATTGGTACAAAGAAGTTGTTAAGATGAAGATAGTTTACCTTCTTTGTACTAAGCTTTCACATTTCTGTGTATATTTTATACCTACAGCATACCTCACTTTGGATTAACCACTGTCAACTGATGAATAGCCATATGTGACTAGTGGCCCCTGATCTAGAGCACACCACAGTAGTACATTCACAGAAGGGTGAGCAGGGAAAATAACAATGTCTTAAATACTCCCGGGCATCACGCTTTGGGAAACACTGCCATTAGTGTTTCTGCAGCCTGAGTTCATGATGTAAAGGAATCCCTAGTCATTTTGTATTAAATGAGATTCTTCAGTTGACCCTAAAATTGCCCACAACCTCCTCAGAGGGATTGATTACCCTGTCCTAGGAAAGATCCTTCGAATTGTGACAGATGTATCTAGATTCATCGTGGTCTGAATTGCCATTCCTTTGGGTCACTGCTGAAACTAAGAAAAACTCTGAACTGGAAGCATTTGGTTAGATCATGGGTTCTGTTTTTCCTTCTTTCCCCTGGCAAGTTTTGCAATTTTACAATCCAAGCTTTCAAAGCTGTTGGTTGTCAATTAGCTGCTCCTATAGTATTTATTCTGTACTCTAATTCTTATTTCAGGCCATGTGCATAGTCAACATGGAGTGTGAAAAAGACTATTTAAAGCATATATCCATTTTTAAAAATTATCCTCACTACATGTAAAAATAGTATACATCCTGTCATCTTGAGCGAGAATTGTTTAGGCTAGTCACACAACTCTGCTATCTGAATCCGCTAGTCCACAGAACTGCTCAACTCTGTTTGTCATTGACAATACAGGTCTGACTTAATTATGCATGTTCTGTTTTGTGTTTCTTTAAGTTTTCCTGAAAATAAAAGATATGAAAAATAACTGGTTCTGGCCAGGTGCAGTGGCTCACGCCTGTAATCCCAGCCCTTTGGGAGTCTGAGATGGGCGGATCATGAGATCGGGAATTTGAGACCAGCATGGTCAACATGGTGAAACCCTATCTCAAATACAAAAATTAGCCAAGGATGGTAGTGGGCACCTGTATTCCCAGCTACTTGAGAGGCTGAGGCAGGAGAATCGCTTGAACCCAGGAGGCGGAGGTTGCAGTGAGCCGAGATGATGCCATTGTACTCCAGCCTCGGTGACAAGAGCAAGACTCCGTCTCAAAAAAAAGAAAAACAACTGGTTCTTATTTTTTTGCCATCTGTAGGCCAATGAGTTAGGAAATCACAAAATAGAATTTATTGAATCTCCCATGTGCAAAGAAGACTGATAGATACAGAGACCATAAAGACAAACCACTTAATCCCTGTCTATATTTATTCTAATTCATTATGATGGCAGTTTATATGATTTGTAATGCTTTCAATAAACATGTAATAATATAGCTAACATGTTATTTATAATACATAAAGATGGTTTTGTGGTTAGCCACAGCTATGATATTATTGAATAACAAACTAAAATTTCAGCCAGAAATAAAAGCATTAAAATAACATAGCAGAAGAGATTTAATGACAAATAGAAGGAAGACTTCCTGATAAGAAAGTTATTAAAACACTAGAAGGGCTTACCACAGGAGAATGAGATCTTTATCTGTAAATTTAGGTTATTCCTTCATTATTCAAGGTCTGTTCAAGGAAATGTACTTGCAAGCAATAAAAGACATTTATCTGTTTTTTTTAGTAAATTTATTTTTTGTTTACTTATGAAAATAGCCACAAGCATTTTGAAAAACATAGAGATATGGCCGGGCATGGTGGCTCACGCCTGTAATCCAAGCACTTTGGAGGCCAAGGGGGGGTGGATCACCTGACTTCGGGAGTTCAAGACCAGCCTGACCAACATGGTGAAACCCCATCTTAAAAAATAAATAAATAAATAAATAAAAAGAGAGAAAACATAGAGATAAAATCTCGCCCATAACCCACCACTCTAAACATAGCCAAGATTAGCAATTTAGTATTCTTCATCCCTGTCTTATTTTTTATACAGACAGTTTTATTTTATATAGCTTTAATCATGGTGTAAATACATTTTTCCTATTCTTTCCACTTCCTGTGACATAATTGTTTTTTCATGTAAAACATAATATTTGGATGATATGAGATGCAATGATTTACCACCATTATTCATGGAAATCTCTCCCCTTTGGGCTGCAGGACAAGAGGCCACCATCTAGGTGTGGTCAGGCAGTGGTCTGTTCTGGGTGTGGGAATAAAGATGCTGAAGTCTAGCTTTTGAAGTTTATAAGGAATGTCCAGATGGAAGGCTATAAAAAAAAAAATGTGAAAGCAAATGTATCCACCTCCCCATCACCAAAAACCAAAGAGAGGAACAAACCTGTAGAGGATGGGGAAGAAAAACTGATGGAGAATCCATGGGATTTAAGAGCTGGTCACCTCCTTCAACCCTCACATTTCAGCTCAGGTGTGCGTGGGGCTAGGAAACAAGTATTGGCAATGGAGCTCCTCCCAGGAGATTTAGGGGCCTCCATATAATGTGCTTTCATGATCTTGCCTGAAATTGTTGTAGTTCCATGAAGTCATAGAGGAGTCAAAGAGAACACTAAAAGAGAATGGTGGGACCCTGCCGGATCCAGGATTCCCACAGACCTCAAGAACAATGTTTACCTGAATATTGCCGGGCAACAAACTCCAGCAAACGTGTGGGATCACTTGGAGCACGCTGGGATTCTAGGCAAATGGGTCAGCAGTGCACAGTTCCACCTTCTCTGAACATTCTAAAAAGACATTTGTGAACCAGGAAATGGATGGAGACACTATGCAAGCCATCCTCTAGGAGATGGCTCTATTGCCCTCTTCCCTCTATTGCTCTCTCTCTTTAAGCAAAGTGAGTATGAAAGTGGCTTGGGGGCAAATGGACTGCTTGGACAGTCTGAACATCATTGCCAACTATTTGGGGGAGTGCTGAGAAAGCTGGCTGCCCAAAATCTGGAGACTTTGTGGGAGGATGAGTTTAAATGTAGAGCCTGCTGCTGCAGAGAGAGGAATCCCCAGTTCTACTCATTCTCATTTCTGGGCCTCCAAGGTCATTCATCAAATATATTTGTCTCCACAAATATCCAAGGTTTAATACTGTCTACATTTATTTGTAATTTAGGCATCATAAAATTCTGAACTTGCTATGTAGAATATGAAATCGCTAATGGAAGAATGTTTATTTTTTAAAAAAGACTAGAAATCTTTAAATTTCTGTCACAGATAGGCACTCAAATATTTTTTGAATGAGTGAATGTAAGGATAATAGAATATAATAAATTCCATCTGAGATCAAATTATTAGGCTAACATTTATGATGAATCCACTTCATGAAAAAGTGTTAGTGAAATAATTATATATATATATATATATATATGTATTTTTGGAGAAAGAGTGTCTCTTTTTTGTCCAGGCTGGAGTGCAGTGGCACGATCTTGGCTCACTGTAACCTCTGCCTCCTGGGTTCAAGCAATTCTTGTGCCTCAGCCTCCCAAGTAGCTGGGACTACAGGTGCACACCACCACCCCTGGCTAATTTTTTGTATTTTAGTAAAGACAGGGGTTTCACCATGTTTCCTAGGCTTGTCTTGAACTCCTGAGCTCGGGCGATCCACCCACTTCAGCCTCCCAAAATGCTAGGATTACAGGCATGATCCACCACACCTAGACCTCAGCTTTAAAAGTCAATCACTGTTTTATTATCCATCTAGCCATGCTGGCAATTGATTAGATTGTGCCCACCCAAATTAAGGGTGGGTCTGCCTTTCCCAGTCCACTGACGCAAATGTTAATCTCCTTTGGCAACACCCTCACAGACACACCCAGGATCAATACTTTATATCCTTCAATCCAATCAAGTTGACATTTAATACTAACCATCACAAGTTCACTCCTTGTCAACTTGCACTCATACACATTTCCTGAGATCATACATAATCTTCAAATAAAGATAATAATAAGGCCATAATTATGCCTAACATAATACAACTATCCTTCCTACAACCAGAAACATACTAATCCCCAACCCAGATACTATTACATAAAGTTAATAATACTTACATGCTGATGTAAAGTCAATAAATCTTATGTCACATGATGAAGGAGGAAGAAAATAAAATGAAGATACTTTCTTAGTACAAGTGTATACATGCACAAACATGATTTTAACAAAAGAAGGAGGAAATACTCATCACAATTACAGTCCTCGTTTTTTGTAGCTGGTCACATGGTCATAGCTGGTATTGATGACTACCGTCTTCTACTACCCATTCTGTATTCCCTTTGCCTTCAGCAAGCACCTCAGCAGTTCGTGGTTGTTTCTCCTGATGAACAACTCAGACCTTCGTTCTTGAAGTGTCTGAGTCATTCGTAGTCATGCCTGGATTGGGCTGTTGTAGTTACCCATTGACCTTAATCACAGGGCATGGTAATACGAAGAGATGCCCTAATGGATCTCCTGTATTCCATGCATACTCTTCCTTACTTCCTTTGAGGAGTAGTAGACTGATTTCATCTTGATAGGCTGGGTCAATCACCCCAGCCAACACTGTAATTCCCTTCTTAGCCTGTTGACTTAAAGGTAGGAGGAGCCCAAAGTGTCCAGGTGGCAGTCTTAACTTCCAGTTTAATGGAATCGTTGTTGTGTCTCCTGGTGGCAGCGTTCCTCCCTCTGGAGCTAAGACCTCTAGGCAAGCAGAATGTAATGTCATGGGAACAGGAAGCAACAATTTTGCTAGTGGATCACTCAGGGTGATGTTGAGTGGTGCCACTTCTACTTCCACCCCTTGATTCCTGGACTCATAAATCCTGGCTATGGGAGAAATTGTACCACATATTGGATGCTGATTCAGAGCATACATGGCCTTCTGGAAAATGTTGCCCCACCCATGCAAAGTATTGTCACCTAGTTGGGATTGTAATTGTGACATTCTATCAATCCAGCTGCTTCAGGATAATGGGGGGAACTTGGTAAGGCCAGTGAATTCCATGAGCATGAGCCCACTGCCACACTTCTTTATCTGTAAAGTGAGTGTCTTGGTCAGAGGCAATACTCTGTGGAATACCATGACGGTGGATAAGGCATTCCGTGAGTCCACGAATGGTAGTCTTGGCAGAAGCTTGCATGCAGGGCAGGCAAACCCATATTCAGAGTAATTGTCTATTCCAATGAGGACAAACCTCTAACCTTTCCATGATGAAAGAGGTCCAGTATAATCAACCTGCCACCAGATAGCTGGCTGATCACCCCAAGGAATGGTACCATATGAAGGGCTCAGTGTTGGTCTCTGCAGCTGGCAAATTGGGCACACAGCAGTGGTCATAGCCAGGTCGGCCTTGGTGGATGGAAGTTCATCTTGCTAAGCCCATGCATAACCCTCCATCCCTGCCACCATGGCCACTTTTTTCATGGGTCCATTGGGCGATGACAGGGGTGGCTGGGGAAGGAGGCTGAGTGGTGTCCACACAATGGGTCATTCTATCCACTTGATTATTAAAATCCTCCTCTACTGAGATCAGCTGTTGGTAAGGACTCACATGGCAAGCAAATATCTTCACAGCTTTTGACCACTCAAAGAGGTTCATTCACATACCTTTTCCCCAAATTTCTTTGTCACCAATTTTCCAATCATGCTTTTTCCAAGTCCCTGACCATCCAGCCAAACCATTAATTGCAGCTCATTAATTAGCATATAATTGCACATCTGGCCATTTCTTCTTCCATGCAAAGTGCACAACCAGGTGCACTGCTTCAAGTTCTACCCAGTGGGAAAATTTCACTTCACCATTGTCCTTCAGGGATGTCCTAGAAAGGAGCTGTAATGCTGCAGCTACCCACTCTCAGGTGGTGCCTGCATATCGTGCAGAACCATCTGTGAGCCAGGCCCCAGTCTTCTCTTCCTCTATCAACTGATCATAGAGAACTCCTCATGAGGCCATCAGTGCGAGCTGGGGGAAAGAAGGCAGTGTGGCAGGAGTGGAGACCATGGGCATTTGAGCCACTTCCTCATGTAACTTACTTGTGCCTTCAGGACCAGCTCGAGCCTGATCACATATACACCACTTTCATTTGATGATGGAATGCTGCTGTGCACAGCCCACTTTATGGCTAGATGGGTCATGATATGCGATTCAGGTCACATGGTGACTTGATGACCTATAGTCAAACATTCAGTTTCCACCAGAGTCCAGTAACAGACGAAGAGCTGCCTCTCAAAAGGAGAGTAGTTATCTGCAGAATAAGGCAGGGCCTTGCTCCAAAATCTCAGATGCCTCCTCTGTGATTCACCTGTGGGGGCCTGCCAAAGGCTCCAAACAGCATCCCTATCTGCCACTGACACCTCGAGCACCATCGGATCTGCTGGGTCATATGGCCCAAATGGCAGAGCAGCTTGCACAGCAGCCTGGACCTGTTGCAGAGCCTTCTCCTGTTCTGGACCCCACTCAAATCTGGTAGCCTTTAGAGCCACTGGATAAATGGGCCAAAGTAACACACCCAAATGAAGAATGGGTTGCCTCCAGAATCCAAATAGACATTGTGCCTCTTTCTTGGTTGTATGAGGAGCCAAATGCAGCAACTTATCCTTCACCTTAGAAGGAATATCTTGACAGCCCCATACCACTGGACCCCGAGAAATTTTACTGAGGTAGAAGGTCCCTGAATTTCAGTAGAATTTATTTCCCATTCTCTGGCATGCAAATGTCTCACCAATAAGTCCAGTGTGTTTGCTACTTCTTACACACTGGATCCAATCAGCATAATGTCATCAGCGTGAGGGACCAGTGTGATATGTTGCAGAAGTGAAAGGCAATCAAGTTCTCTCCAAATAAGATTATGACACAAAGCCGGAGAGTTGATATACCCCTGAGGTAGAACAGTAAAGGCATATTGCTGGCCTTGCCAGCTGAGGGCAAATAGCTTCTGGTGGGCTGTATGGACAGAAGTGGAGAAAAAGGCATTTGCCAAGTCAATGGTTGCATACCAGGTACCAAGAGATGTGTTAATTTGCTCAAGCAATTAAACCACAACTGGTACAATAGCTGCAATTGGAGTCACCACTTGGTCAAATTTATAAAAATCTACTGTCATTCTCCAAGATCCAACTGTCTTCTGCACAGGCCAAATGGGAGAGTCGAACTGGGATGTGTTGAGAATCACCACCTCCGTATCTTTCAAGTCCTTGATGGTGGCACTAATCTCTGCAATCCCTCCAGGGATGCAATATTGTTTTTGATAGACTGTTTTTCTAGGTAAAGGCAGCTCTAATGGCTTCCATTTGGCCTTTCCCACCATAATAGCACTCACCCTACCAGGCAGGGAGCCAATGTGGAGATTCTATCAGGCACTAAGTATGTCTATGCCAACTATGAGTTCTAGCACTGGAGAAATGACCACAGGATGAGTTCGGGAACCACTGGATCCACTGTAAGTTGGACCTGAGCTAAAACTCCATTAATTCCCTGACCTCCATAAGCCCCTACTTTAACTGGAGGACCACAATGACGTTTTGGGTCCTGTAATCAGTGTCAGCTCAGAGCCAGTGTCCAGTAGTCCCCAAAAGGGTTGATTATTTTCTTTTCCCCAATGCACAGTTACCCTGGTAAAAGGCCAGAGGTCTCCTTGGGGAAGGATGAGAGACAGATTCACTGCATAAATTGTCGGTAATGTAGAGGGTCTTTCCTCAAGGGGACCCAGCCTCCCCTTCATTCACACCATTCTCTGTCTGTAAACTGGCTCAAGTCTGGAAATTGATTGAGGTGGCATGATTCTCTGTTTTTATAATTCAAATTAGTCTTTTGTGCATTTGACCTAGAAGTTTTCTGCTTGTATAAATTAAGTAGGAATGCAGTAGGCTTCCTATCAATTTCAATTCTAGGAGCACTGTGATTAATTAGCCAATGCCAGAGCTCTACCTGAGTCAAATTATTCTGATTGCTGCTTTGCTTCTGCTGTCCATTATGGTAGCTACACCCATCTTGCCTTTGACAGTTGAGTGCAGTCACTTGGCCCCTCCACCTAGGGATCCAATTAATCCCATTGTATTTAAATTTTGTAGTTGACAACTGCAGTTCCCACTGTTAGATGTGGCATACAGAGAAGAACAACTGGCTCTTTAAAGATGCAGGTGCTGCCATCACAAATTTATTTTGCAAGACATTGGTCAAGGGTATATCTTCTGGGCCCTCCCACCTGGGATGAGTAGGTATAAAGTGACTGCTCCACTCCAGCATCCCAATCTCCCTAAGCCTTTGGATCCCTTCCTCTACATTAAACCAAGGGAGATCAGGCATTTCCAGCTTGCTCACAGTGGGCCATCTTTTAATCCATATTTCAGCTAACCAAGCAAGTAAACTATTAGAACCTTTTTTAACTCCCCAAGCTGCAACAGTAAATGCAGAGTCCCTACCTAGTGGGCTCAAATCAATAAATTCAGCCTGATCCAACTCTATGTTCCTTCCACCATTATCCCGCACTCTTAATATCCATTCCCATCTCTTTTTGAGTGTAGCAGGCCTCCTCATGGGTCACACTCTTAACTTCACCTGTAGAAATCAGCCAGGACTTCAGTCTAGTTATAGGTCTAGAAGCAAACAGGATGCTGGGGGTAGCTCCTGAGGAGAATCAACATTATATTGCCTGGCAATTGTCTCAGGGAAGGCCATCACTGTTGCCTCAGGCAGCACAGACACAGGTGGAAAGGCTGATGGCAGCATGGGTCGGGGAAGGGAGGTTGCCACTACTGGGGATGGGGAAGCTGTTTCTTCTGGCAAAAAAGGTGCCTCAGAGTTTACAAACCCAGTGTCCCCAGCTTTATCAGCGTCCTTCCACAAGTCCCCATTCCAAGTTGCAGGGTGCCCTCCTTTTCCAATCAATGCCCTCACTTTAACAGTGGACACCTGGTGAGGCTGTGCATGCACCTTGCATTGCAGGTCAGACACTTGCATGATAAGAGTTTGTTTTTCCACAGTTTCAGCTCTTTTCTCTACAGAAGATAAAACTCTCACCCAGGGCAATCTTGGCAGATTTGAGGCTCAGTATCTGCTGTTGAAGCCAGGAGACAAAATCCCTGAGTTCATCACTTTCTTTCATCACTTTGTCCACGGAACAGAGGAGCAACCAACCAGCTTCATTATGTTCCTTGGTCCTCCGCATATGGTCAAAGGTATTATGTCTAGAGTCACTTAACTTGTTTCTCACAAGTGATGAATCAAGACTGTCAAATGTATTTATTTGTCGTAACTGTCTAAACAGTTCACACCAAGGACTATCAGTATTCTCCATACTATTAGAAGTAGAATCCTTAGCATTTTGGGGTCTAATCATATTAAGCAGCCAATTCGAGAAAACCCAAAACCAAAGAAAGAACTCCATCCTTAATATTCTGTTCCTCTAGAACCACTCCTGGTACCAAAATCCTTATTGGTCAAGGTTCTCTTGAGGGACAGAACTAATGAAATACAAATAGATAGATGATAGATAGATAGATAGATAGATAGATAGATAATGGGGAGTCTATTAAGTATTAATTCACATGATCACAAGGTCCCACAATAGGCCATCTGCAGGCTGAAGAGCAAGGAGAGCCAGTCCAAGTTCCAAAACTGAAGAACTTGGAGTCCAATGTTTGAGGGCAGGAAGCATCCAGCATGGGAGAAAGATGTAGGCTGGGAGGCTAGGCCAGTCTCTCCTTTCACATTTTTCTGCCTGCTTATATTCTAGCTGCACTGGCAGTTGATTAGATTGTGCCCACCCAGATTAAGGGTGGGTCTGCCTTTCCCAGCCCACTGACTCAAACATTAATCTCCTTTGGCAACACACACACACACACACACACACACACACACACACACACACAGGATCAATACTTTGTATCTTTCAATCCAATCAAGTTGGCACTCAGTATTAACCATCACAACCCATCTGTTGTCATATACAAAAATCAAATCAAAATAGATTAATGTAAGACCTCAAACTATGAAACCATGACAAGAAAACATTGGAGGAACTCTCCAGGACATTGGACTGGGCACAGATTTCTTGGGTAACACCATACAAGCCCAGGGAAACAAAGCAAAAATGGACAAGTGGAATCACATTAAGTTAAAAAGCTTCTGAATGGCAAAGGAAACAATCAGCAAAATGAAGGGACAATTCACAGAATGGAAGAAAATATTTGCAAACTGCTTATCTGACAAGGGATTAATAACTACAATATATAAGAAGCTCAAGCAACTCTACAGGAAAAAAATCTAATAGTCTGATTTTAAAATGGGCAAAAGATCTGAATAGACATTTCTCCAAAGAAGATGTATGAATGGCAAACAGGTATGTGAAAAAATTACTGATCTTAAGAGAAATGCAAATCAAAACTGTAACGAGGTATCATCTCATCCCAGTTAAAATGGCTTTTATCCAAAAGACAGGCAATATCAAATGCTGGCAAGAATGTAGTGAAAAGGGAGCCCTTGTGTATTGTCAATTCTCCTGCCTTCCCACTGTTGGTGGGAATGTAAATTAGTACAACCACTTTGGAGAATAGTTTAGCGGTTCCTGTAAAAACTAAAAAAAAGAGCTACCATATGATCCAGCAATCCCACTGCTGAGTATCTATCCACAAGAAAAGAAATCAGTATATTGAAGAGATATCTGCACTCCCATGTCTATTGCAGCACTGTACACAATAGCTAAGATTTGGATACAACCTAAGTGTCCATCAACAGATAAACAGATAAAGAAAATGTGGGACTTATAAACAAGGGAGTACTATGTAGCCATAGAAATGAATGAGATCCTGTCATTTGCAACAACATGGATGGAGCTGGAGATCATCATGTTACGTGAATTAAGGCAGGCACAGAAAGACAAACTTCACATGTTCTAATTTACTTGTGGGAGCTAAAAATCAAAACAATTGAACTCATGGAAGTAAAGAGTAGAATAATGCTTAGCATGGGCTGGGAAGGTTGGTGGGGACGTGGGTCGGTAGAATGGGGGATAGTTAATGGGTACAAAATTAGAATGAATAAGATTTATAGCACAACACAGTGACTATAGTTAATAAGAATTTAATTGCACATGTTAAGATAACTAAAAGAGCATAACTGGATTGTTTATAACACAAAGGATAAATACTTGAGGTGATGAATACTTCATTTACCTTGATATAATTATTAAACATTATATGCCTATATCAAAGTATCCCATATGCCTCATAAATATATATACCTACTATATGTACCCACAGACTTTCTTTTTTTTTCAAGACAGAGTTTCACTCTTGCTGCCCAGGCTGGAGTGCAATGGTTCGATCTAAGCTCTCTGCAACCTCCAACTCCTGGGTTCAAGCGATTCTCCTGCCTCAGCCTCCCGAACAGCTGGAATTACAGGCATGCACCACCACATCTGGCTAATTTTGTATTTTTAGTAGAGATGGGGTTTCTCCATGTTAGTCAGGCTGGTCTCAAACTCCGCACCTGGCCAGAATGTCTTTAAATGAGCAAAATTAAGAGTTAAAAGGCTTTTAGGTGCATACATTATAAAAGCTTTATCAAGGGAAATTTTGTAGTAAATAGCAAAAACCTTAAAAATTTGTGTACCATTTGATCAAACAATTCAATTTCTGGAACTGTATCCTAAGGAAATATTTATAGACATATGTAAAAAGCTATTAAGTAGGCCAGGCACTGTGGTCCATGCCTGTAATCCGAGCACTTTGGGAGGCCAAGGCAGGCAGATCACAAGGTCAAGAGATGAAGACCAGCCTGACCAACATGGTGAAACCCCATCTCTACTAAAAATACAAAAATTAGCTGAGCATAATGGCGCATGCCTGTAGTCCCAGCTACTTTAGAGGCTGAGGCAGGAGAATCACTGGAACCAAGAAGGGGGAGGTTGCAGTGAGCTGAGATCACACCACTGCACTTCAGCCCTGGTGGTAGAGCAAGACTCCATCTCCAAAAAAAAAAAAAAAGTTATTAAGAATGATTTCATCAATGTTAAAATTTTTTCTTTTTAGGTTAAAATTTTTATTTTCTTTTTTTTTTTAATTGTACTTTAGGTTCTGGGGTACACGTGAGGATCACGCAGGATTGTTGCATAGGTACGTACATGGCAATGTGGTTTGCTGCCTCCATCCCCCTGTCACCTATACCTGGCATTTCTCCCTGTGTTATCTCTCTCCAACCTCCCCACCCCACTGCTGTCCCTCCCTAACCCCCTCAACAGACCCCAGTGTGTGATGCTCCCCTCCCTGTGTGCATGTGTTATTGTTCAACACCCGCCTATCAGCGAGAGCATGTGGAATTTTGTTTTCTGTTCTTGTGTCAGTTTGCTGAGAACAATGGTTTCCAGGTTCATCCATATCCCTACAAAGGACACAAGCTCATCATTTTTTATGGCTGCATAGTATTCCATGGTATATATCTGCCACATTTTCTTTGTTCAGTCTATCATTGTTGGACATTTGGGTTGTTTCCAAGTCTTTGCCATTGTAAACAGTGCTGCAATGAACATACGTGTGCATGTATCTTTATAATAGAACAAAATCCTTTGGGTATATACCCCATAATGGGATTGCTGGATCAAATGGAATTTCTATTTCTAAGTCCTTGAGGAATCACCACACTGTTTTCCACAATGGTTGAACTAATTTACACTCCCACTGACAGTGTAAAAGTGCCCCTTTTTCTCCACACCCTCTCCAGCATCTGTTGTCTCCTGATTTTTTAATGATCACCATTCTAACTTGCGTGGGACAGTATCTCAATGTGGTTTTGATTTGCATTTCTCTGATGACCAGTGATGATGAACATTTTTTCATATGTTTGTTGGCCTCATGTATGTCTTCTTTTGAAAAGTGTCTGTTCATATCTTTCACCCACTTTTGAATGGGTTTGTTTTTTTCTTGTAGATCTGCTTTAGTTCTTTATAGATTCTGGATATTAGGCCTTTGTCAGCTGGGTAGATTGCAAAAATTTTTTCCCATTCTGTTGGTTGCCAGTTCACTCTGCTGATTGTTTCTTTTGCTGTGCAGAACTCGCAAGTTTAATTAGATCCCATTTGTCTATTTTGGCTTTTGTTGCCAATGCTTTTGGTGTTTTCATCATGAAATCCTTGTCTATTCCTATGTCCTGAATGGTTTTGCCTAGATTTTCTTCTAGGATTTCTGTGGTATTAGGTTTTATGTTTAGAATTTAATCCATCTGGAGTTAATTTTAATGTAGGGTGTAAGGAAGGGGTCTAGTTTCAGCTTTCTGCACATGGCTAGCCAGTTTTCCCAACATCATTTATTAAACAGGGAATCCTTTTCCTATTGCTTGTTTTTGTCAGGTTTGTCAAAGATCAGATGGTTGTAGATGTGTGATATTTCTTCAGAGGCCTCTGTTCTGTTCCATTCATCTATGTCTCTGTTTTGGTACCAGTACCATGCTGTTTTGATTACAGTAGCCTTGTAGTAGGTCAGGTAGCGTGATGCCTCCAGTTTTGTTCTTTTTGCTTAGGATTGCCTTGGCTATGTGGGCTCTTTTTTGGTTCCATATGAAGTTTAAAGCATTTTTTTCCAATTCTGTGAAGAAGGTCAATGGTAGCTTGATGGGAATAGCATTTAATCTATAAATTACTTTGGGCAGTATGGCCATTTTCATGATATTAATTCTTTCTAACCATGAACATGGAATATTTTTCCATCTGTTCGTGTCCTTTCTTATTTCCTTGAGCAATGGTTTGTAGTTCTCCTTGAAGAGGTCCTTCATTTCCTTTGTTAATTGTATTCTTAGGTATTTTATTCTCTTTGTAGCAATTGTGAATGGGAGTTCGCTCACGATTTGGCTCTCTGTTTGTCTATTATTGGTGTATAGGAATGCTTGTGATTTCTGCACATTGATTTTGTATCTGGAGACTTTGCTGAAGTTGCTTATCATCTTAAGGAGATTTTGGGCTGAGATGATGGGGTTTTCTAAATATACAATCATGTCATCTGCAAATAGAGACAACTTGACTACCTCTTTTCCTAATTGAATACCATTTGTTTCTTTTTCTTGCCTGATTGCTCAGCTAGAACTTCCAATGCTATATTGAATAGGAATGGTGTGAGAGGGCATCCTTGTCTAGTGCTAGTTTTCAGAGGGAATGCTTCCAGTTTTTGACCTTTAGTATGACATTGGCTGTGGGTTTGTCATAAATCGCTTTTTATTATTTTGAGATATGTTCCATCAACACCTAGTTTATTGAGAGTTTTTAGCATAAAGGGCCTCTGAATTTGGTTGAAGGCCTTTTCTGCATCTTTTGAGATGATCATGTGGTTTTTGTCTTTGGTTCTGTTTATGTGATGGATTATGTTTACACATGTGTGTATGTTGAACCAGCCTTGCATCCCCAAGATGAAGCCTACTTGATTGTGATGGAAAAGATTTTTGATATGCTGTTGCATTCGATTTGCCAGTATTTTATTGAAGATTTTTGCATAGATGTTCATCAGGGATATTGGCCTGAAGTTTTCTTTTTTAGTTGAGTCTCTGCCAGGTTTTGGTATCAGCATGATATTTGTCTCATAAAATGAGTTAGGGAGGATTCCCTCTTTTTGTTTTGTTTTTAACAGTTTCAGAAGGAATGATACCAGCTCCTCTTTGTACATCTGGTAGAATTTGGCTGTGAACCCATCTGGACCTGGACTTTTTTTTGGGTAGTAGGCTATTAATTGATGCCTCAACTTCAGTTCTTGTTATTGATCTATTCAGGGATTCAAATTTTTCCTGGTTTAGTCTTGGGAAGATGGAAGTGTCCAACAACTTATCCATTTCTTCTGGATTTGCTGATTTATATGTATAGAGTTGTTTATAGTAATCTCTGATGGTGGTTTGTATTTTTGTGGCTTTGGTAGCGATATCCCATTTATCATTTTTTATTGCATCTATTTGATTCTTCTCTGTTTTCTTTTTTATTAGTCTGGCTGGCAGACTGTTTATTTTGTTGATTTTTTTCAAAAAACCAGCTCTTGGTTTTATTGATTTTTTGAAGGGTTTTTTGTGACTCTTTCTCCTTCAGTTCTGCTCTGATCTTAGTTATCTCTTGCCTTCTGCTAGCTTTTGAGTGTTTTTCATCTTGTTCCTCTAGCTCTTTCAATTTTGATGATAGGGTGTCGATTTTAGATCTTTCCTCACTTCTCATGTGGGCATCTATTGCTATAAATTTCACTCTAGACACTGCTTTAAATGTTTCCCTGTGATTCTAGTACATCGTGCCTTTGTTCTTATGGGTTTCAAAGAACATCTTTATTTCTGCCATCATTTCATTGTCTATCCAGTCAACATTCAGGAGCAAGTTGTTCAGTTTCCATGTAGTTGTGTGGTTTTGAGTGAATTT
>NW_016107439.1:4758083-4764523 GCF_001604975.1 Cebus imitator | reverse complement strand
GCTGGTACTAGTTGTTCCTTTTCATGTTTAGTGCTTCCTTTAGAAGCTCTTGTAAGGCAGGTCTGGTGGTGATGAAGTCTCTCAGTAGTTGCTTGTCCATAAAGGATTTCATTTCTCCTTCACTTATGAAGCTTAGTTTGGCTGGATATGAGATTCTGGGTTGAAAGTTCTTTTCTTTAAGGATGTTGAATATTGGCCCCCACTTTCTTCTGGCTTTCAGGGTTTCTGCTGAGAGATCCACTGCAAGTCTGATAGGGTTCCCTTTGTGGGTGATCTGGCCTTTCTCTCTGGCTGCCCTTAGCATTTTTTCCTTCAATCCTGGTGAATCCGACAATTATGTGCCTTGGGTTTGCTCTTCTTGAGGAATATCTTTGTGGTGTTCTCTGTGTTTCCCAGATTTGAATGTTGGCCTGCTTTGCTAGGTTGGGGAAGTTCTCCTGGATAATATCCTAGAGAGTGTTTTCCAGCTTGGATTCATTCTGCCCATCTCATTCAGGTACACCGATTAAGCACAGATTAGGTCTTTTCACATAATCCCATATTTCTTGGATGCTTTGCTCATTTCCTTTTACTCTTTTTTCTCTAGTCTTGCCTTCTCATTTTATTTGATTGAGTTGATTTTCAATCTCTGATATCCTTTCTTCTGCTTGATCAATTCAGCTATTGAAACTTGTGTATACTTTGTGAAAATCTCGTGCTGTGTTTTTCAGCTCCATTAGGTCATTTATGTTCTTCTCTAGTGTGGTTATTCTAATTAGCATTTTGTGTAACCTTTTTTCAAGGTTTTTAGTTTCTTTGCATTGGGTTAGAACATGTTCCTTTAGCTCAGAGAAGTTTGTTATTACCCACCTTCTGAAGCCTGCTTCTGTCAATTCATCAAACTCATTCTCCATCCTGTTTTGTTCCCTTGCTGGTGACGAGTTGTGATCCCTTGGAGGAGGAGAGGCTATCTGGTCTTTGATGGTTTCATCCTTTTTGTGCTGATTTCTTCCCATCTTCATGGATTTGTCTAGCTTTGATCTCAAGGAGCTGCTTGATGATATAGTCTGTCTCTCGTCTGTCTGTAGAGGCACTGCTAGGCTGCCATGAACACAGACCTGCTGCTGTTTTGGCTTCCTGTGTCTTTTGTTTACACAGGGAGATTAGGCCCGCCTCTGTAATGGCAGATGCTCTTCCCCCCACCGAGCTGGATCCTTCCAGGTTGAGCTTGAATTGACATGCTGGTTACGAAACCCTCAAGCAAGAGGGCTTCAGCCTGCTGGGCTTTGTTGGGGGAGGGACCCGCCTAGCCTATTGCCTATCTCCCTGCTTTTAGCACCCTCTCTCTCTGGTGGGGGTGGTAGCTCTGTTCTGCAGGCTCTCCCAGACTGCCAATGCATCCACCTAGATCTGTTCCAACAATCGGAGGCACCAACCAGGGCTGCTATTCAGTTCTACACAGGTAACTCAGGCACTTTTCAGCCCTGCAAAGATCTCCTGGTCTGTGGGTTGCAGAGGCTTTGGGAAAAGTGCAGTATCTGGACTGGTGTGCCAGAGGAGGAGGAAGCCCCCAATCCTCTGGTGAGATGCCCTTCCTGGGTGGAGCAGTGCCCTGCCCAGCCTCAGTTTGCCCTCTTTGGGCTATGCCCACTGTCCAATCAGCCCAATTGAAATGAATCTGGTACCTCATTTGGAGAGGCGGAGATCACTCGCTTCTGTGTCTCCCTCACTGGGAGCTGTGCCTGGGGGCTGTTAGAATTAGGCCATCTTGGCAGAAGTCCAATGTTCAAATATTTAACATAAAAAATTGAAAATGATTGGAAATATCTATGTACATTAAGCCCCAACTCTGTGATAAAATATTATGTGTGTTTTAGAGGAATATTTAGTGATATGGCAAAATGTTATAACAAAAATAAATGTATAAAATTGGACTTTATGATCTCATCTTTGGTTAAAATGAATTATTGCATGCATAGAAAAAAGAATGAAATCATGTTCCAAAATATTAATAGTTGTTATTTCTGGATGGTATCTTTATAAATTTTTGTATTTTTTTTTTATATTTTCTACAATGGTACGTATATTTTATATGATCAGGTTTTCAAAGCTTTTTTAAAAAACTCTTTTTCATAACAGTTATACTAAATTTAAAATCACACTTTTATATAAGAAATAAAAATGTAATAGTTTAAGAATAAAAACAGTCCTTAATCCATGTTAGAGATTATCATGAAAAATGAAGAAAGCCTGACATACAAACATGAAAAGAAAGCATTAAAGAAGTAATCATATGATACAAGTTTCTGTCTGCCTCACCAATCCAGAAGTTAAGCCACGGAGCATCAGTAAAGTAAGGGTATAATTTTTAATATTAGTAATAATTAATAGGTTTTTGCAAACCTATTATGCAAACTGCTTTAAAGCCAAATTAATTCTTTGAATATAAATATGTCTTTAATTCATTAAATTTAAAGAATTAATTTGGAAGCAAGATGGATATTGTATCAACTTTGTATAAATCCTATTATTCAAGCACTTAGCAAGGTGGCGTTGGGTATGAGCCATTTCATTTTGGAAAGAAAAGTAGCCACCCATCTAATCCTTCCAGGAAAGAAATATTTTAACATATGGCAGAGCCTGAGGCATCAGGTGTTATAAATCCCAGCTGTCATTCACACAACTAGCAGGCTACTATGAGAAATATTCTGGGTATTCCTATTCAGTAGTGTGATTCAAAACCTATCGAGAGTAGCACATTACAGATTATTAATAATCCTTTTCCATTAAACACACATTTCTTCTCAGAATAACATAAATTATTATCATTGTTAAGCAACAAAAGCCCATCTACTTCATTTAACCCTTGCCCTCCCCAAATAAAACAAAAACAAAAACAGATACTAAAACTGTGAGTTGTTCTGAACTTTCTCCAGTTAGCTCAGGAAAAACATTTACCTAAACTGCAGCTTCTTGTAGCCAGTCTTAAGAATTCCATCTATGTTCAAACTCTAAGAATTTGTCTCAATTTCTTCTGCTACCATAGGCATTGGTAGGGATATAGAACTAGGGAATACGTAGCACAGCCAAAGAGCTCTCATCCAGGTAGAGTCTCTAAGTAATGCTGCTTGTCTAATCTTCAAGACACACAAAAAATTAAACTATATAGTTAGTAATTATAGCTATATTAAACTTAAAACTTCTACTTACCAAAAGCACTATAAATAAAGTGATCGAATAACAGGTAGGAGAAAATGTTCACAAGGCACAGAACAAAAGATTAAACTTCACAATAAATAATGTTTACAGATGAATGAGAAAGTGACAAATGGCCCAATAAAAGTGGGCAAAGGACATAAACAGGTATATAAAATCCGAAGCAAAAACTATCAACAGAAGCTCTGTCTACTACAAATTAAGAAATGCAGAATTAAGCCATAAGAAGAAAAAAAGGACACATTCTACTTTGTTGGAAACAAAGTAGAAAGTCTGATAACACCAAGCACAGAGTTGCTGATAGGCATATAAGTAGGTACAACCATTGGAAAACAGTTCGATACTACCTAGTAAAGCTGAAAATGTCCTTACACCAAGGCTCAGGTTTTTTAGTCCATGGAAACTTGCTTACATATGCACAAGGAAGAATGTATAATACAAGAATGTTTATTATCTCACCCTCTGAGGCAGCAATAAAGAAAATAAAAAACAGTCTAATTCTACATTGGTTGGGAAATAAACAGCATGTAAGTATTCATACAGTAGGTTTTCATATAGTAGTTAAAACAAGTACATTTATACAGTGGATCAATTTCAAAGGATTAAGTAAAAATGAAAGTAAATCACAATATGATACAATATATATAAACATTATTTTGTGCATGTAAAATTATACACAAATTATACCAAATTGAATGTATCCTATTGTGATTATTTTGATGAATGTAAATTTTTTTTCTCCTTTTTCGAGAGGGAGTCTCTTTTTTTTCCTTTTTTTTTTAAAGATGGGGTTTCACCACAATGGCCAAGCTGGTCTTGAACTCCTGACCTCAGGTGATCCACCCACCTCGACCTCCCAAAGTGCTAGGATTACAGGCATGAGCCACCACACCCAGCCGAGAGGGAGTCTCACTCTGTTGCCCAGACTGGAGTGCAGTGGCTCCATCTCAGCTCACTGTAACCTCCGCCTCCCAGATTCAAGGGATTATCCTGCCTCAGCCTCCTGAGTAGCTGGGATTATAGGTATGGGCCACCACACCTGGCTAAGTTTTGTATTTTTAGAAGAGATGGGGGTTTCATCATGTTGGACTGGCTGGTCTCAAACTCCTGAACTCAAGTGATCTCCCCGCCTCAGTCTCCCTAAGTGCTGGGATGACAGGCATAAGCCACCATGCCCGGCCTATGTAAAATTTATACATGTACAGACACCGTATATATAGAGAGAGCACATATACAGTATCTTCATAGAGACAGTGTGCGTGTGTGTGTGTGTGTGTGTGCGCGCGCGCGTGCATGTGTGTGTGTGCTTGTGTGTGGTCAAAACAGAAATTCATTCATGGCAATGACACATTATTGACAGGAAATGGCTAACCTTAGGGAGGGAAAGCAAAGAGATGGAAGTATGGTTTTAGGTACATCCATAATATTATGTATCTATATTATTTTATTTATTTAGAGAAAAAGTATTCTGAAGCAAAGATGGCAAAATGTAAGCATCATTTAAATTCAGATGGTAGGTAAATGGTTGTCTAATATTATTTCCTGTATATTGGAAATATATAATGATTAAATTAATTATATTTAAGATATTAATAAGAAAAACACTCCAACAATTGCTTGGAGAAATACAAAACCAAGGCATATTGAAGCAATCTGAGAAGGCTTACGTTCATTAATAGAGTTAATTTTGCCTCCATGACAAATTCTTGATGTGACAGCTCTAATTAAGCCTGAAAGAACATCTGTTTTTAAACTTACCTTGGTGGGGAAGGGGGACCATTTTTTACTTATCTACCATGACAGTGTGACAATTAAATTTTTTTTTATATGGAATGCTAGACAACTCTGCATGTCATCCTTGCGCAGGGGCCATGCTAATCTTCTCTGTATCGTTCCAATTTTAATATATGTGCTGCCGAAGCGAGCACGACAATTAAATTTTAAAAGGTTTTCCAAGCTTTCTTTGACCTTACATTTGTGAGCAACTCATTCATACTTCAAATCAGTTTTTTATTTTTTCAAATTTTTTATTATATTTGCTTCTTTGTGTTTTTTGTTTGTTTGTTTGTTTTGAGACAGGCTAGAGTGCAATGGTGTGATCTCAGCTGGGCTCAAGCGATTCTCCTGCCTCAGCCCCCCAATAGCTGGGACTACAAGCATGTGCCACCACGCCCATCTAATTTTTATTTTTATTTTTTCATATTTTTAGTAGAGACAAGTTTCACCATTTTGGCCAGGCTGTTCTCAAACTCCTGACCTCAATGGATCAGCCCTCCTCGACTTCCCAAAGTGCTGGGATTATAGGCATGAGCCACCACACCCGGTGTTTTATTTGCTTCTTTGGGTTGCTGATTTAATTGTTTGATTTTCTCTGACATCGTATACATTTTATAAAAATGCAAACCAATATAGCTTAAGGAATCCAAACTAAAGAATGTCTTTGTACCCTGGGTAATCATCACAGTAGCAATTGGTTCAGTCAAGAGTCATTAATGGGTGCCGAAACTGGTGGGCAAAAGTTTGATGGGAAACAGGATATAGTGTTGAAGTATCTTGTCACAAATTACTTTTTAACTGTAAAGGGAAGAATAGTAACCTCACAGTGGAGAAACCAGGCAGATATTACTTTAACCAAAGTTAGCATCATGACTACTGAGATAAACCAACATCATGTGAATTGATGCGTGTATGACACAACACACTGAGATTACAGCATCACTTCAGTGCTAACCCTAACCCAAATTGCATAACCCAAATCTAAGCATGAGGTGACATCAAACACACCCAAACGGGGGAACATTCTACAAAGTAACTGGCCCGTGTGCTTCAAAAATGTCAAAGTCATGAAAGACAAAGAAAGTCAGAGGAATTATCCCAGACGGAAGAAGGCAAGAGTGACATGGCAGCTAAATGCAATATGTGATCCTGAACTAGACTGGACTCTGTGTCACAAAATTATTTTTCTTTTCCTAAGAATGACATCACTGGATAATTGGTAATTTTGATTAATTTGTTTCATGTTGCTTTGGTTGAGAAGACTTAGAATGCAAATTTAATATAAAATAATTTAAGTATATACACCATATAACAAGATTAAAACTGTGAAAACATTAGTCTCACCTTGCCCTCTATAAGAATGATCCAGTTCAGGCTGGGTGTGGTGGCTCACGCCTGTAATCCAAGCACTTTGGAGGCCAAGGCGGGCGGATCGCCTGAGGTCGGGAGTTCAAGACCAGCCTGACCAA
>NW_016107439.1:4743205-4756463 GCF_001604975.1 Cebus imitator | reverse complement strand
ATATATTTCTTTTAAATCCAAAATAGAAAACCTCTCTTCTTTAAGAGCAATTCCTTATGTTAGCTTATTTTATGAAGTATTTTAGATACATGAAAAATGTGCAATTAAAAATAGAACAAACTTAAGCATACCCACCATCCAGCTAAAATACAGAACATTACAGTTTGTTATCTATCATGTTGGCAAAAATCCTTGAGTCTGACAAAACGCCTTATTATCATCTCTGCAGGGAAACAGGCACTTTCACATACTGTTGGCAGGAATGTAAAAACGGTATAATGGGAATTTGGCAATATCTAGCAAAATTACATATGCATTTAATCCTGGACACCACCACAATCACCTTTCTATAAATCTGTCTCAAAGATATATAGGCAGAAATGTGAAATGATGTATACACAAACTTATTCATTGTAGTTACTATTTGTAATAGCAAAGGATTGCAAACAATCCAAATATTCATCAATAAAGGACTGGTTGAAGAAATAATGATGAAGTGCTATTCCACTATAAAAAATATTCTGTAAAATGCTGTGAATTGCATACAGCATATTACCTTTTGTATAAGAAAGAGGGACTATAAGTGTGTGTGTGTGTGTGGGTGTGTGTGTGTGTGTATAAGCATTTTTTTTTAAATATCAGGATAAACCAAAAGTCAGTGAAAAATGGTTACTCGTGGCAAGGCGTGGTCACTCACACCTATAACCCCAGCACTTTGGGAGGCCAAGCTGGGTGGATCATGAGGTCAGGAGTTCAAGACCAGCCTAGCCAAGATGGTGAAACCCTGTCTCTATAAAAAAATAAATAAATTTAAAATTTTTAAAAAAAGAAAAAAATGGTTACTCATCGTGGAAGGAAAAAACAGGAATCAGAGCATGTTCAACCTCATATGTCACTAGGGAACTGCAAATTAAAATGAGATACCACTACACACATATTAGAATGCCTAAAATTCAAAACACTGACAGCACTAAATACTTGTGAGGATGTGGACAACAGGAACTCTCATTCATTGCTGGTGGAAATGCAAAATGGTAAAGCCACTTAGGAAGACAGTTTTGGCAGTTTCTTACAAAACCAAGCATTCTCTCTCACTATATGATCCAGCAATCATACTCCACGATATTTGTCCCAATGAGTTGAAAACTTATATCCACACAAAAATCTATATGTGAATTTTTATAGCAGCTTTATTTATAATTGCCAAACTTTGAAAGCAGACAATGTCCTTCAGTAGGTGAATGGATGACAACCTGTGGTACATCTATACCTTGGAGTATCATACAGAACTAAAAAGGAATGAGCTATCAAGCCACTAAAAGACATGGAGGAAACTTAAATGCATACTGCTAAGTGAAAAAAAACAGTCTCAGTAGATAGCTCTAACTGCAAGAATCCATCCTTATCCACAATTTTGCTTTCTGCAGTTAACCAAGGCCTGAAAATATTACATGGAAAATTTCAGAAATAACTAATTCATAAAGTTGAAATTGCACACCATTCTGAGTAGCCTGATGAATTCTTGTACTATCTTGTTCCATCCTGAAACATTTCTTTGGACCCGAAACATTCCTTTGTCCAGCACATCTGTGCTCTATATGTTACAGCATATATATTAGTCATTTAACTGTCTCAGTTATCAAATCAACACATATAAGAAGAGTGAGTAGAGTACCATTAGGTATTTTGAGAGAGGAGCATAATTGCATAACTTTTATTACAGTATATTGTTATAACTGTTCCATTTTATTATTGTTGTTATTAATTTCTTACTGTGCATAATTTATAAATAAACCTTATTATCAGTATGTATGTATATGGTTCTATACTATCCATGGTTTCAGGCACCTACTGTAGGTCTTATATCCCTTGAGGATAAAGGGGGACTATTATGTATGACATTCAGGAAAAGGCAAAACTATGGAGCCAGGAAAAGGTCAGTGGTTGTCAGTTCTGGGGAAAGAAGGGAGGGATGAATATTGGAACATAAAGGATTTGAGGGCAGTGAAATTACTCTGTATGTTAATGTAATGGTGGATCTGTCATTAGGCATTTTACAAAAGCCACAGAATGTGCAACAAACAACAAACCTTAATGTAAACCATGGTCTTTAGTTAATAACAATGTATCAATGTTGGCTATCAACTGAAATAAATGTACCACAATAATGCAAGACATTAATAATAGGGGAAAAGCAGCAGGTTTTCTATAAACCTAAAACTGCCTACAAAATAAATCTGTTAACAAAAAAGAAAGGCAGGGGACAGGGATGGAAATAAACCTTCCCAGATAAAATCTGTCATGGGGTTTTGACTTTGGAAACATATAAATGTGGCCATTAAATAACTTTGAAAACAAAAGCACTGACCGGGCACAGGTGGCTCACACCCATAATCCCAACACTTTGGGAGGCTAAGGCAAGCGGATCACGAGATCAGGAGACTGAGACCATCCTGACCAACATGGTGAAACCCATCCTCTACTAAAAAATACAAAAATTAGCTGGGCATGGTGGTGCATACCTGTAGTCCCAGCTACTTGGGAGACTGAGGCAGGAGAATTGCTTGAACCCAGGAGGGGGAGGTTGCAGTGAGCTGAGATCACACCACTGCACTCCAGCCTGGCACCTGGCAAAAGAGCAAGACTCTGCCTCAAAAANAGAGACGGGGTTTCACCATGTTGACCAGGATGGTCTCGATCTCTTGACCTCGTGATCCACCTGCCTCGGCCTCCCAAAGTGCTGGGATTACAGGCTTGAGCCACCGCGCCCGGCCCTAAAGGAGTTTTAAGAAGGGCAACTAATATTCACTTTATTTTTTATTTTATTTTTGTTTCTTTTTGAGATGGAGTCTCACTCTGTCACCCAGTCTAGAGTGCAATGGGGCAATCTCAGCTCACTGCAACCTCCACCTCCTGGGTTCAAGTGGTTCTCCTGGCTCAGCCTCCCACGTAGCGGGGATTACAGGTGTGAGCCAGCCACCATGCCTGGCTAATTTTTGTATTTTTAGTAGAGACAGGGTTTCGCCATGTTGGCAAGGCTGGTCTCAAACTCCTGACCTCAGGTGATCCACCCTCCTTGCCCTCCAAAGTGTTTGGATTATAGGCGTGAGCCACCATGCCTGGCCAACTAATATTAACTTTAAAATTTTTTGCATTATTGTGGTCTGGGAGCAGTGGCTCACACCTGTAATCCCAGCACTTTGGGTGATGGAGATGGGCAGATCACTTGAGATTAGGAGTTCTAGACCAGCCTGCTGACATAGCAAAATCTCATCTCTACTAAAAGTACAAAAATTAGCCAGGCATGGTGGCACACGCCTGTTAATTCCGCACTTTGGGAGGCCAAGGTGGGCAGATCACTTGGGGTTAGGAGTTTAAGACCCCCCCGACCAACATGGCTAAACCCCATATCTACTAAAAATACAAAAATTAGCTGGGCATGGTGGAGCATACCTGTAATCCCAGCTACTTGGGAGGCTAAGGCAGGAGAATAGCTTGAACTCAGGAGGCGGAAGTTACAGTGAGCCAAGGTCTTGCCACTGCACTCCAGCCTGGGTGACAGAGCGAGACTCTGCCTCAAAAAAAAAAAAAAAAAAAAAGGACAAGGAAAAAAATTACTTTAAGAAGAAAATAAAAGAACAAAGCAATCCCTAAAAATTTAAACCAAATTGAGACAAGCGAACTTAGCTCTACAGCAAGATGGTGGTACGACCAAGTAGAGAAGAGCTCTGCCAAATAACTGCAAAAGCAATGTTTTGGCTTTTATTTTTTGTGAGATGTATCCTGAAGACAAAGACATCACAAAGAATTATAACCTGTATTTAGTCATTTTATTGTTGCTTACAACATTGGGGTTGCTATTTTGAAACTGTTATTTTAAAAATACCTGTGATGCTGGGTGTGGTAGCATGCACCTGCAGTCCCAGCTAGTCAGGAGGTTGAGACAGACTGCTTGAGGCCAGGAGTTTGAAGCTGCAGTTCGAGCTATGATTGTGCCACTGTACTCTACCCTGGGCAGCACAGCAAGATCCTATCACTAAAATAAATAAATAAACAAATGCATAGGTACATATATCAAATATACATTATTTATATGGTAGGAAAAGGCAAATACATGTTAATGTTATTAAAATCAAGTTTTTTTAGCTTAAGAGAACAAAGGCAAAATATTAAAAAGTAGGTGAAAGTTTTAAGCTTTAATTTAAATAGAAAATATCAGTACAAACTCATTATTTACTTTTCTCCTTCTAGAAAAGAGTTATTTCCTAGTTCTGTCCACTGGAAAGGTCTGGAAGTAATAATAACTTAGTAGCAATGATCATCCCTAGTGCTCGGATTATAGTCTCAAAAGACCAAAAAAGCGCGGTCTTTGAAAAAATGGCTGATTTCGTATAGAACAGGAAATACACGTCCCGAGCCCAGAGACCACTTGCTGTGCCTGAAAGCAAGAAAGCTATCAGAGATTACTGGGGTCACGTCAAAATAACCAAAGAGCCAGACTGAAACTCCACTCACCAAAAATTGCAATAATTTGAGCAACAAAAGAATAACAAGACACTTGCTATGTGATGTAATTGAGTAAAAGAATCCAGAGATATGATTCTATTTTTAGGAATTCCTAGAAAAACCTCATCTATAGTGACAGGAAGCAAATTAATTGTTGCCTAGGGCTAGGGATGGAGTGGGAGTAAGATTGACTGCAGAGAGGCCCAAAGGAATTTTGGGGAGTGATGGAAATATTCTATATTCTAGCCTAGGCATGGTGGCTCACCCCTGTAATCCCAGCACTTTGGCAGGCCGAGGCAGATGGATCACCTGAGGTAAGGAGTTCAAAAACAGCCTGACCAATATAGTGAAATCCCATCTCTTAAAAATGCAAAAATTAGCTGGGCGTGGTAGCATTCGCCTACAATCCCAGTTTGTCATGAGGCTGAGACAGGAGAATCGCTTGAACCCTGGAGGTGGAGGTTGCAGTGAGCCAAGATCATGCCACTGCACTCCAGCCTGGATGACAGAGTAAGACTCTGTTAAAAAAAAAAAAAAAAAAAAGATATATTCTGATTGTGGGGGTAGCTATACAAGCATATGCATTTTTCAAAATTCATTCAATTGCACAGTTTCTAAATGAGTGCATTTCATTGCATTTAAATTATACCTCGAATAACATTGGTTTTTTAAAAAAGAGAAAAAAAGGAATACACTGTAATGAGTAGAAATCATAAGTGTAAAAATCTCAGAGTTCTTACTAAGTCTTTTTTAAAAATCCTATTTGTTCACCAATTGCCAGGATACCAACTGCTGTAGTTTGCAATATTGTTCCTTCCAAATCTCATGTTAAATTTGATACCCTATGCTGGAGGTGGGGACCAACGAGAGGTGTTTGGGTCAAAGGGGCAGATCCCTCATGAATAGTTTAATGCCTTCTCTCAGGAGTGAGTTCTTCTCTTTAAGTTCTCATGAAAGCCTGTTGTTAAAAGGAGGCTGGCACCTCCTCCCTTTCTCTCTTGCTTCCTCTCTCACCATGTGGTAACTGCACATGCCAGGTTTCCTTCACCTTCCACCATGGGTGGAAGCAGTCTGAGGCCCTCACCTGATCCAGATGTCTGCACCGTGCTTTTTGTACAGTCTGCTGAACTATGAGCCAAACAAACCTCTTTTCATTATAAATTTCTCAGTCTCAGATATTCCTTTTTAGCAACACACAACAGACTAAGACACCAAATCATTATTCTAAAATTTGATAATCGTAAGTTATCTGACACTTACCTTGCTTTTCTTATGTGGGCTGGACTTCAAGGTACCTAGTGGTTGATGAAGGAAAGTTCTTTATAGAACAATTATAGCTAATAAATGTAGAAAGAATGATAAAATTAGAAAAATACTATTTTTCAAATCTTTTATGAAATGATGGATCTAAGTAATAATCATCAGTGGTTTCTAAAACCATTAGTGAAAGATAGATAAGGATCCTTAAGTATCTATTGATGAATCAGGTCAACCACATTTGAACCACACTTGATTGATGGATACCAGGCATTATGTGCCTCTTGATGTGATACAATAGGAAGCTATAGAGCATCATATATAAAGTATCTTTGCCTAAATAAATAAATGTTAAAAACTGAATCAATGGCTGGGCGTGGTGGCTCACGCCTGTAATCCAAGCACTTTGGAGGCCAAAGCGAGTGAATCACCTGAGGTCGGGACTTCAAGACCAGCCTGACCAACATGGTGAAACCCCGTCTTTTTAAAAAATTTAAAAAAAAAACTGAATCAAAAACAAGCCTCTAAATCTTACTGTCCATTTGTAGGAAATACGATTCTGTACTCATTAAAATGAGAAAACTTAGTAAGGTTAGACTTAACCTTAGCAAGCTTAGTGAAGATGTAGAACCCTGGAAACTCTCACACCTTGCTGCCAGGAGTGCAAATTGGCCCATGCAGTTTGAATTTGACAACACACACAAAATGAGGAAAATCACCTCCTTGCCACTAGATGGTGCTTATTGGCTTTTGAGTAGTTTATTGTATTGTTTTCTATTACATTGCTGCATTCCTCTTTTTACTTCTGATAGATCACTGGAGGAAGGGACTGGGCACTAGGGGCTAGAGCCTCACCAGAATGTTGTAATTGGGATCCCAACAGTTGTATCTGCTACAGAACCATGTTGACGCTAAGGACACATCTCTGAGTGTTACTGTCTTCCCTAGCCACTTACATTATTCAGTTCCTTTGCAGTCTCTAATACTGTGTAAAGGGTATTTTTCTGAAGAATATATTTTTCAATACAATCTTTTTTTTTTATTATTTTTTAAAGGCGGGGTCTCACCATGTTGGTCAGGCTGGTCTTGAACTCTTGACCTCAGGTGATCCACCCACCTTGGCCTCCAAATACAATCTTATTATTTTTAATTATTCCACATAATCTGTGCTCTCTATTTAACTTTTTTAACATAACTTTGAAATTATAAAACATGGCACAAGAAAGTCCTACATACACTTCACCTAGGCCCCAGGTTCACCACTTATTATCAATTTACCATTCTCTCTCTCTCTCTCTAAATTGTATATATGTTATATATTATTTTATGTAATTTATATATTATATGTAATTGTTATACTATATATAATTTATAGATATATTATGTATATGATTTATAGATGTATTATATAATTTATATATATGTTAATTTATATATTTTATAATCATATATTATATTGTTTATATATATTATACATATATATAAGTTTCTAAACCATTTAATAGTGAGTTGCAGACATAATTCCCCACTGGTCTTATAAACACAGACACTATTCTATAAAACCACAACATACCTATCAAAATCAGGAAATTAACATGGATATAGTGCTATCTAATGTACAGACCGCGTTCACGTTTTACCAATTATCCCAAATACTGTCCATTATAGCAAACGTACAACCAAACATAATAAGAAACAAAAAACTCACAATTGTTCAAAACCCATTTCCTTTTCCCCCTTTCCTTTCTGTCCCCGGACTCAACCCAGGATTATCCACATAAGCATTTAGTTGTCATGTTCATATCTTCTTCAATCTAGGCAGTTTCTCAGGCTTTCCTTGTCTTTTATGATCTTGACATTTTTGAAGGCCAGATATTTACATTACCTTCAATTTGGGTTTGTCTGACATTTTTTCATGATTAAAGTTATGAGTTTGCAAGGCAGGACTATCACAAGTGATACTGTGTTAGTACATCATCTTAGCAAGTGCACAATGTCAGGTTGTCCCATTACTGCAAATTAACCATTATCATTTTGTGTGTCCACTCTTAATCTAATGAATAAATATGTTTGATTATTAAATAATTAAAAAGCATTTTATGGGGAGATACTTTGAGAATATGTTAAGTATCTTTTCTCTCATCAAACTTTCACCCACTATTTTGCCTCCTATTTTACTATGGTTGTTATCAAATGGTGATTCTCTAATTCCATTATTTCTTCTACATTAACTGGTTGGCTTAAGTTGTAAAGAAGAGCTTTCCACTTATTTATTTATTCATTTCTTTGTATCAGTATAGGTTCATGGATTCCATTTTATTCAATGGCTTATAATCTGTTACTAATGTTATTTATTTTGATACTCAGATTGTTTTATATTTGGCCAGTGGGATCCCCTTCAGTTTGAATCCTTTGTCCTTTAACGTGGTTCAAATCTACTTTGAGAGTTTTCTTATTTTCTGGTGCAAGAAGATGTTTCACACTCAGCTTATACTTTCCTTGGTACAACCCTGAAACTGGTGACTTCTCCATAAGCCCTGGTTCCTTTTAGTAAGGAATTTAAAAACCAAGATCTGGGTACTAGTGTGCTTATTGCTACAAAGATGCCACTGCTTACAGACCCTCTTACCAAACACAGCCAGAGAATACATCTATATCCATTCCTATATCTATTTCAACATCTATATCTGCATATTAACACCACTATGAGCTCACAGAAATATCGATAATTCTAATCATATACCACAGAGTTTATTCTAGCCTTTTCTTTTTCTGTATTTGCTCTCCTTACTCTGTAAGAAAGTTGTCTTTCCACCAGGCACGGTGGCTCATGCCTGTAATCCCAGCACTTTGGGGGGCTGAGAGCATAAATCACAAGGTTAGGATTTCAATACCAGCCTGGCCAATACGGTGAAACCCAGTCTCTACTAAAAATACAAACATTAGCCGGGCATGGTGGTGAGCACCTGTAGTCCCAGCCACTCGGGAGGCTGAGGCAGAAGAACTTTTTAAACCCAGGAGGCAGAGGTTGCAGTGAGCTGAGGTCACACCACTGCACTCCAGCCTGGGCGACAGAGCAAGAGTCCGTCTCAAAAAAAAAAAAAGAAAAAAAAAAGAGGCTGGGCGCGGTGCATCACACCTGTAATCCTATCACTTTGGGAGGCTGAGGTGGGTGGATCACCTGAGGTCAGGAGTTCAAGACCAGCCTGGCCATCAGGGTGAAACCCCATCTTTAAAAAAAAAAAAATGTTGTCTTTCATTGCTCTTAATATATTAATTTTCCCTGTAGGTAATCAATATCCAGATCAAGTGAATTATCTCCTTGGCAGAAACCACCAAACCATATCCACAATTTACTTCCTCAGCTCCAGCCCTTCTAAAAGTTTCAGGCACACAGTATCAGTCTCCCTACCCCAAATGATCTCCAGTCATTCATGATTCCTCCCTTCACTTCACTGTGCGCATAGGATAAAACACCAAGGCCTGACTCTCCCACCTCCTAAATTTTTCCTGAATCTGTATTTTCCTCTACATTCTTTCTATGTGATTGTGTGACAAGGAAAACCTTGCCAACTGCCTAGCTAATCACCGATGTAGTTGAAAGAGCTAATATAGTCTTTCTCCTTCTCCTTCTAATACTTTTTTTGACTTAGTCATAGGTAAAGATCAGCATATTTTCCCGGTCATGCTTGTTATTGTCCTAGTAATTATTCAAAGGGTTCAAGAATTAAGCATGAGAAGTTAAGCCTTGATCCTGGCCCTTAAGGTGGAGAGAATGATACCCAGGTGACAGAGCTGTTTTAAAGGATGGAGGGAGTGGGAGAAGGTGAGAGGTCATTTCTGTCAGTTCAGCCTCACTGGCTGGTTTCTTATTCTCTAGCTTCCAATCCTAATCTCTAATGGATAGGATCCAAAGCTCAGCTCTTCTCTTCTATTCTGTTAGGGATTAAGTTCAGTATTAATCAGCTACTGACTAAATGCTGAGCTTGTATGGGTAGCTCAGGTTGATGCTGCACTCATTCTAGTAATTTACCCAGGAGTCCAGTTGAACTGTACTTGTCTTTTAACTATTTTATTTTGTCAACAGTCTTGCTTTATCACCTCAGAGTTGATCTAACAGGTGGATATGGGGTAAGTTTGGAAAAAAAGCACACTTTCTTCTGATTCTAAATCATTACATTATAGAAATTTAAGAAGAATAAAATGAAGAAAACAAAAATCACCTATAATATCACAACCCTGAAAAATTTTTTCCAGTTTTTGCTATGCTTTTACAAAATAATAAGTATTCACTTTTATACTCTGTTTTTCTTTTTCTTCCTTTTCTTTTTTTTTTTTTGAGACAAAGTCTCGCTCTGTCACCAAGGCTGGAGTGCAGTGGCATGATCATAGTTCACTATAGCCTCTTTGAACTCCTGGACTTAAGCAATCCTCCTACCTCAGCCTCTTGAGTAGCTGGGACTATAGGTACAAGCCACTATGCCTGGCTAATTTTTCAAATACATTTTTTAGAGACAGTCTTGAACTCTGCCTGCTGGTCTCAAACTCCTGGCCTCAAGTGATCCTCCACCTCAGCCTTGTTTTTTTCTTAACATTATAATACAAGCATTCTTCTATTTAAAAATTATTTTAAAACATTAATGAAAACGTAGATGTGTCTAATTTAACAAGGTACAAATTTTTTCATGGAGGTTGTTCTCAGTTTTTTACTATTACAAATATTTCCAAAATAAACATTTATGTACATAAATCTTTTTCTACATTGATAATTACTTTCTTAGGTTAAATTGACCAGATCTAGAATTAATCGACCAGATCTAGAATTATCTGGCTTAAATCTGTGAATACAGTTAAGCTCTTGGAGAATATTGCCATATTGTTTTTCAAAAGGCTTGCTGTAATTTGCACTTTCATGGACTGTCATATGAGAGCGAGTGCCTTTTTCACTCCCAAACATTGCACCTTAAAAGACTGGGTAAGAATATGATGAAAGGGGAGGTAAATGGAAAAGGGAGATCAGGCCGTCACTTAAGAGAGAACATTCGCTTCTGAGTTCTCTGCTTCTCCATGAGTATGTGATGGAGCTATTTAGCCATTCTGATCTTCTTGGGGGCTTTTAACCTTATATACATGTCTAGGGATATAAAAGATCTGAAATCATAAGATGCCTCAGGGCTGCTGGCATTCAAACTTACCATTTGGCAAGAAGGAGAAGGAAATGAGATCGCAGAGGCTGGATACTTCGGAACATCCTCCCTCCTTTCTTCTCACCCTTCACATCTGATCAGTCAACAAATCCTGCCACTCCTCTTCCTCTCTGTCACCACCTGTCTACACCTATTAGATTCTCTAGTTCACGCTGTCCTCCTCCTTCACATGAATAAACACAATAGCCTCCTAACAGATTTCCCTCAAGTCCATCCTTCTCCCAGAGTAATTGTCTAAAGCACAAATTTAGCCATCACCATAATATCCAGCGTCCAGTAGAGTGACAGTAGTGAGAACAGAGTCAAAGGGTGAGAGCAAGTGTCCAAGATAAGCAGACTGTTCTTGTGGTATCTCTGGCTGTGTCCCCGCAAATCCGCTTTAAATACCCTCAAGGATGCTTTTGCCTACAAAATGGAAGTGAAGTTTTTATTCTGAAAACAGGGGTCTCCTGACTTATTCCCCACCTGTTACTACTGCTTCATCTTTTCCTTTTTTCTCCTTCCTTGAACATTATGCTTCATTAACTGCAACTACCAGCCGGGCGCAGTGGCTCATGCCTATAATCCCAGCACTTTGGGAGGCCGTGGCGGGTGGTTCACGAAGTCAAGAGACTGAGACCATCCTGGTCAACATGATGAAACCCCCGTCTCTACTAACAATACAAAAATTAGCTGGGCATGGTGGCGTGCGCCTGTAGTCCCAGCTACTTGGGAGGCTGAGGCAGGAGAACTGCTTGAACCGAGGAGGCAGAGGCTGCGGTGAGCCGAGATCACGCCGTTTTACTCCAGCCTGGGTAACAAGAGTGAAACTCTGTCTCAGAAAAACAAAACAAAACAGCAACTACTGGTCGTTACTGCCCAAACACCATTCTATTTCTTGCCTCCAAATTGTATGTTCCCACTACCTAGCATAATGACTAGGGCAGTATTATATTCAAAATATTCTTTTTCAAAAATATTAATTGCCCATCCCTGGGGTAATATCATACTTCCCTGCTCCAAAGAAATCAGGTTGGGACACATAATTTGTTTGGACCAATAGTATGTGGGCAAAAGTTATGTTTGTCACTTCCAAGCAGAAGCTTCATGAGCCAGAATGTGACTTGCTATGGATGTTTGTTTGTTTTCTTTTTCCCTGCTATGAGATCAGTAATGTTCTAGATTTGAATCCGAGTCACGGCACCAAAAAAAATAATAATAATAATAATAATAATAATGTTCTAGAGGCTGCATCATCAGCTTGGGTCCTAACATGAAAATATTGGCAATCTGGAATATACACGAATGAGAAGCAAACCTTGATTGCCGTAAGCCCCTGAGATGTTGGGGTCACTTCTTACTGCAGCATGATGTATCCTATCCTGACTGACAAACTGGCCATCTCCTAATCATCCTTTCAGACTAGTCATCACTTCCATGAGGCTCTGTACATGTATGGCTGCCTAATACTTAATTACTTAAATGATACAAATAAATGTTTTGTTTGGGTGATATGGTTTCTGTGTCCCCATCCAAGTTTCATGTTCAACTGTAATCCCCAGTGTTGGAGGTGGGGCCTGGGGGAAGATGACTGGATCATGGGGCAGAGTTCTTATGAATGGTTTCGAAACACTGTGTAGTGAGTGAGTTCTTTACCTTGCCTCTAAGCTTCTTGAGGCCTCCCTAGAAGGAGAAGCCACAATGCTTCCTGGATAGTCTGTGAAACCATGAGCCAATTAAAGCTCTTTTCTTTATAAATTACCCAACGTCAGATATTTCTTTACAGCAGTTTCAGAACTGACTAATACATTGGGGAAGGCTCCATTGCATGACATTTGGCAAAGAACAGATTCTGCCTCCTACTAAGGAAGCCAGAAAGAGCAGATACTTGCTCTCCTAGACTCCTCACAGCTAGGGGAGTGCCATGTGTCCTCAGGTCAGCCATTTGGAAATTCCCTGCTCAGGACTTAAGAGTTTTGATACAAAGAAGCAAGGACAGGATAGTACAGCATTAATTCTGTTGCTAGAGGCAATGTCCAGCATCCAGTGGAGTGACAGTAATGAGAACAGAGTCAAGGGATGAGAGCAAGTGTCTAAGATAAGCAGACTGTTCTGGTGATATCTCTGGCAGTGTCCCAGACTACCTAGTCCCCTCAGTTCCCGTTCATTTTCTAAGCCTGATCCTCCAGTTTTCTCAATGATTCTTTTCGTTTTTTTGAGATGGAGTCTTGCTTTGTTGTTCAGACTGGAGTGCAGTGGTGCAATCTCGGCCCACTGTAACCTCCACCCCTCGGGTTCAAGCGATTCTT
>NW_016107439.1:4734558-4742950 GCF_001604975.1 Cebus imitator | reverse complement strand
TTTTTTTTAAGATGGGGTTTCTCCATGATGGCCAGGCTGGTCTTAAACTCCCCTCCTCAGGTGATCCACCCACCTCGGCCTCCCAAAGTGCTAGGTTACAGGCGTGAGCCACCACGCCTAGTCTGGAGTCACATTTTAAAAGCCCAATCCTGCTTCCAAAAAGTACTTTATAAAGAGTTCCAATATTCATATAATTCCTCTGAAAAACATTAAAAGGGATCCCATTTATGATCCATATTCACCCACACTATTCATCTTCTTTCCTCACTCACCTCCACTCTAAGAAGGGTTTCTCACTGTTACAGATTCTCTAGAGCTTAACACTCAAAACCTATCCCCCCTCCCATACCTAGACTGCCCAACTCTGGGACCACTTCTCCTCTTCCCCTCTCTCTCTCTCCCAGTTCTTGCTTATCTCAATCATCTTACCCTGTCTAGATGATTTTTCCCAATTCTGCAAAAGATCTGTGAATCAAATTGGCTAAGACAAAACTCTCCTGAGAGTAGGCATGGCAAAATGGAAGCCCACAAGCCACACATCCAGTCTCCCAACTTAGTTTAAATTGTAGAGTGTTGCTGTTGTCTTTATTGAGTTAGTTGCCAGCCCTTCATAGGAGGAGATTCCACCTAAAAATATGAATTTCCAATGCTTCTGAAAAAGGTCTGGTAACATTGGGACCCTGTTTCCTCATGGCAAGAATCAACTGGAGATTAATAGCATCCACCCCCTTTTATGGAGCACCACTCCAGTTCTCCATGATCCCTGCCCACTGTTCTTCACTCAAATTACGATTCTGGCTCCTACAGGCATTTGAAGTTGCATTTCCTGTTCTGTAAGTCATACCCAGCAAGAAGTGGAAACATCTGTGAGGTTGAAAAGCATATTCTCTCTCCTTTTTTTTTTTTTTCTTTTTTTGCAGACAGTTCCTAAGCAAAAAGCATATTCTCTTTAGGGATGGGGGCATAGAATAAAAGGAAGGGTACAAGAAGAGATCACTTGCACAATAGGACAGAAGGAGGAGAGATTGATGAAAGAAGAAATATGCAGAAGAAAGAAAGGCAGCCTCCGGGAGCAGTAGGTGGCAGGGTATGGGGTGGGGGTGGGGAGAGCATAACAAATGCATTAAGATGCTCAGCGGGTGAGAAGAATCAAAGTGCAATGTCTGTGGCCTTCCATAAAGTGTAATTTGGAGGTACAGTAATCTCTGTCTTCCCAGCCTCCACCCCTGCCAACCCCATACCCATCTCCACCCCGGAAAGTCATCATCCTTCATCATTCAGCCCCTCTAAGCTGCAAAGGAAGAAGTACAGCTCTCATAATTCAGATGCAAACTACATTCAGGTCCACTTTAGATGTATGAGGAAGAATACTTTTGAAAGAAATCATAATGTAAAATATTTCAAAAAGAATATTTACCTTCCAAAATTTGCTTATATTTTTTTCTTAAAATGCAGTTAAATTTGTTACTGGCTGGATACATCTAAAATCAAACAATTGGACTAAAATCACTCATGCCAAATTTGTTGTTTTCTTACAACTTTATCATAGGTCTTTTTTTTCTTTTTCTTTTTTTTTTTTTTTTTTTTTTTTTTTTTTTTTTTTTTTTTTTTTTTTTTTTTTTTTTTTTTTTTTTTTTTTTTTTTTTTTTTTTTTTTTTTGAGACAGAGTGTCACTCCATCACCCAGGCTGGAGTGCAATGATGTGATCTTGGCTCATTGCAACCTCTGCCTCCCAGGTTCAAGCAATCCTCCAGCCTCAGCCTCCCAAGAAGCTGGGATTACAGGCATAAACCACCACACCTGGCTAATTTTTTGTGCTTTTGGTAGAGATGGAGTTTCACCATGTTGGCCAGACTGATCTCAAACTCCTGACCTCAAGTGATCTGCTGCCTTGGGCTCCCAAACTGCTGGGATTACAGGGATGAGCCACCGCACCCAGCCTATCATGGGTCTTTGCTGAGAAAACTTACTGAAGGTCTATAGCTATATCTCTACATTGTATTTACATCTCTATATGAAACACAGTATTTCAGATCTTTAGTACTCCATAATTGTGAATGAAAATTAAATAGCAAATTTCAAGCTAGTACAGAAGAAACCTATGGCAATGCTTGAAGAGGAGGGGATCAAATGAAACATGGAAATGTGAGGGAAATCCACCTTAACATGATTCATGTTAAATTCAGAGATTTTAATATCTGTAGTAATCTATCACATCCATACTCCATAGGGAAGGTCTGAGAGTTGAATATTGCTTAGAAGGAAGGGGAAGCTGAGAATAGAGAAATGCTATGTTTCACCTCTGTTGCACATACTTAAAAGAGGGAATTTACAAACGTCAGATTTGGATTACTTTGCTATTCTAGTTTAGCTTCTATTTTTTTTTTTGTCACTTTCATTGACATTTTCTTCTCTTTTATTGCAGTATCTGATTATTTTATTTATTTATTTTTTAATTGCATTTTAGGTTTGGGGTACATGTGAAGAACATGCAAGATTGTTGCATAGGTACACACATGGCAGTGTGATGTGCTACCTTCCTCCCCTTCACCTGTATCTGGCATTTCTCCCCATGCTATCTCTCCCCAACTCTCCACCTCCCTGATTATTTTATATATGGTAACTATGGACAGCAGAATTTTTTACAAACTTATTTCCTGAAAGTAAAATGATAACCATTTTGGAGAATACTTGGGGATATCTAGTTAATTTGAAGATACACATGTAACCCAGAAATTGTACTGTAGGTATATATCCTGGGGAAACTCTTGCATATATGCACAAGGAGGCGTGTACAAGTATGTACTTGTAACACTGTTGGTTATGTCTTCTATTAATAGAAGAATGAACAAATTAATTGTGGTCTATTTATTGAATAGTATACCATACAGTAGTGAAAAGGAATGAGCTAAGGCTATATATATATCAGCATGGGTGAATCTTGAAAACATAATGCAGAGAGAGAAAGAAGATTGCATAAGAATACCAATAAAGTATAACAGCATTTGAAACAACGTGGCATAGTCATGCAGATGTGCTGGTGTCAGACTTCCTTGGTTCAAATCTGCCTCCACTATTTACTAACAGTAACACCTGGGCAAGTCTCTAACCCTGATTGGCCTCCATTTTCTTATCTGTAAAATGGGGATAATATTTTCCACATCTTACAGTTATTGTGAAAATTACAATGTTAGTACTAAAGTACAAGAGGACTACATAGCACCATTATTTTTATGTATATCGTATAAGAATATGTACATGTTGGTAAAAGTACATACAAATAAATGAGTGAGAATGATAAACACAATTCATGATAGTGCGTATCTCCTGGAAAAAGAAATATTTATTGAGCTGTACATGATGGTTTGTTGTTATTCTTTTTATGCCTTTGTGTATGACTGAACTATTTTACAATAAAATTTATGGGCCAGGAATGGTGTCGTGATCCCACCACCTTGGGAGATCACCTGAGGTCAGGAGTTCAAGACCAGGTTGGCCAACATGGTAAAACCCCATATCTGCTAAAAAATTCAAAAATTAGGCCGGGCGCGATGGCTCACGCCTGTAATCCCAGCACTTTGGGAGGCCGAGGCGGGTGGATCACAAGGTCAAGAGATCGAGACCATCCTGGTCAACGTGGTGAAACCCCGTCTCTACTAAAACTACAAAAAATTAGCTGGGCATGGTGGCGCGTGCCTGTAATCCCAGCTACTCAGGAGGCTGAGGCAGGAGAATTGCCTGAACCCAGGAGGCGGAGGTTGCGGTGAGCCGAGATCGCGCCATTGCACTCCAGCCTGGGTAACAAGAGCGAAACTCCGTCTCAAAAAAAAAAACAAAAAAAACAAAAATTAGCCAGGCGTGCTGGCACGCACCTGTAATCCTAGTTACTTGAGAGGCTGAGGCAAGAGAATTGCTTGAAACCGGGAGGTGGAGGTTGCAGTGAGCCGTGATAGTGCCACTGCACTCCAGCCTAGGTGACAAGAGAGAAACTCCATCTCAAAAAAAAAAATTTATTGATTTATTTTTATTTTTATTTTTTTGAGACGGAGTTTCACTCTGTCACCCAGGCTGGAGTGCAGTGGTGCTATGGCCACTCACTGCAACCTCCGCCTTCTGAGTTCAAGTGATTCTCCTGCCTCAGCCTCCTGGGTAGCTGAGATTACAGGTATGCACCACCACACCCAGCTAATTTTTTGTATTTTTATTTTTTATTATTTATTTATTTATTTATTTTTTAAAGACGGGGTTTCACCATGTTGGTCAGGCTGGTCTTGAACTCCTGACCTCAGGTGATCTGCCCGCCTTGGCCTCCAAAGTGCTTGGATTACAGGCATGAGCCACCACGCCCGGCCTCTTTTTTATATTTTTATTAAAGATGGGGTTTCACCATGTTGGTCAGGCTGGTAACTTCTGACTTCAAAGGATCCACCTGCCTTGGCCTCCCAAAGTGCTGGGATTACATGTGTCAGTCACTGTACCCAGCCTATTTTAATGATAAAATTTAAATCAAATGAATGAAATTTATTCTTAAACCTATAAATACAGTGTAACCAAATTTGTGAGAAATTAGAAACTAGAGGAAAAACTCCAAATTCCACCATCTTATCCCACAATCCAAATTAAGTAATTCTTCCAACAACTGAGTGAGATTGGTGAATGAAAATGTTATTTTTGTAGCATTCTTCATAATAGCCAAAAGATGGAATCAACCCAAATAGCCACCAACAGGAGAAAGGATAAACACAATGTGGTATATCCACACAATGGAATATAATTCAGCAATAAAATAGGAATGAGATGCTGATATATGTTACAACTTCAGTGAAATTCAAAATCGTGCTCAGCGAATGGAGCAAGACACAAAAGACCACATATTGTATGATTCTATTTGTATGAAAATGTCTAGAGAAGGCAAACCTGGAGAAGCAAAGAGTAGATTAGTGGTTGCCTAGGGCTTGGGAAAACTGCAAATGAGCATAAAGAATTTGGTGGAGTGACAGAAATATTTTACAACTTAGTGATTGTGTTGATTACAGAACTTTGTATATTTACTCAAACTAATTGAATTGTACATCTAAAAGAGTGAAAGTTATAGTATATAGTATATGTCAATAAAGCTGTTTTAAAAAGCAGTCTTGGCCAGGCATGGTGGCTCGCACCTATAATCTCAGCATTTGGGGAGGCCAAGGTGGGTGGCTCTCATGAGGCAAGGAGTTTGAGTCCAGCCTTGGCAGCATAGTGAAACCGCATCTATACAAAAAAAAGTTCAAAAATTAGCCAGGTGTGGTGGCAGGTGCTTGTGGTCCCAGCTACTTGGGAGGCTGAGGTGGGTGATCACTTGACTCCAGGAGGTTAAGGTTGCATTGAGCCAAGTTGACGCCACTAAACTCCAGCCATGGCAACAGCGCAATACTCTGTCTCAAAAAAAAGAAGGAAGGAAGGAAGGAAGGAAGGAAGGAAGGAAGGAAGGAAGGAAGGCAGGCAGGAAGGCAGGAAGGCAGGAAGGCAGGAAGGCAGGAAGGCAGGAAGGCAGGAAGGAACGAAGGCAGGCAGGCAGGAAGGAAGGGGAGAAAGAAGTCTTAGAAATAGAATAAATATGTGTTCGGGCTATATGTGGGGAAAAAAAGAAATAGAATAAACGTTTATGCTTGGATGGGAAGGGAATATTATTTCCATTTATAGACTTGAACACAGAAGGATATGATCCTGAGAAAGAACCCAGAATCCTACTCCCTATGTCAGTAGAAACTCCTTTCTGTCAGGGTATCTGTGAGAAGGCCACCTTGGAGTAAGACACCAACATGGAATTGCCACAATTTAAAAAAATAATAATAGTGGTATATTATCATCTGAGAGAAACCTTGAGATGATGCTCCTACTTATTCACACCCTATGTGTGGTTTACAGGAAATTCAGAAGTTCCTGTATGCCCTGACTTGGGGAGGGTAAGCACCAAGCCTGAGAGAGTGAACTGGAAGAAGCCCAGAGACTGCGATTCTGGAACTATGTATCATACATATGTTGATGACTCCCAAATTTATATCTCCAACTTAAATATTTTACCTAACCCTAGGCTGCCATCTCCAATGGCCAAATTGATGTCTACTCTTGCACAGAAAGGTCAAACTAAACACAGCCCCAAATGGCACTCTTGATTTCTTCAGTTTCAAATCTCTTCCACCCCACCACTCTCCCTGATGGCCACCATGAGGAGATGGGCAGATGAGGAGACAAGCACATGAATGGCATGGCAGAGAGAGAAGAGAAGGAACATCGCAACGCCAAGAGGAGTTCAGCTAGGGGCGGTCAGAGAGGAGTTTGGCCACTGGATGGCCAGAACTCTAAAGGAGGATCATCTTCCCACTCCATTCCTCTTCCAACTCACCATCCATCCCACTGCGAACCACCTCCACCACTCAATAAACCCCAAGTCCATATGTGACCCAATTCTTCTGGGATGTTGGGCAAGAGCTTGGGATATCAAAAGCTGTCACAGTGGTCCTCTTCTTGCAAAACGGAAGAAGATCTATTGAGTTGGTTAACATTTAAACTGTCTGGAGATGGTAAAGCTAAAAAAGCATTGTAGTGCTTGCTTCGGCAGCACATATACTAAAATTGGAACGATACAAAGAAGGTTAGCCTGGCCCCTGCGCAAGGATGACATGCACATTCGTGAAGCATTCCATATTTAAAAAAAAAAAAAAAATCGTAACAGTGGGGCCCCAGGTGCCCACCCCTAGACACTACCATGGAGCTGGAGCCCAAAGCACTTGCCCGCGCTCCTGTACCTGCCCGTATACATGTTCCCCCTCTTGTCAGGGGTTTGAGCAGTGGTGGAGACCAAACGGGTAAGCCACACCCCGTCACACATTCTGCAAGGGGGATCAGGGAACTCTCCTGTTTCACCACTGCCACCACCTGTTCTTGGCCACCATCGTCTCTGTCCTGGATGAAGCAACAATCTTTTAACTGGCCTCTCTACTTCCACTTTTGCTTTCCTCCAGTACGTCCTCCACACAAAAGCAAAACTCATTGCAAATTGGGTCCTGTCACTCAAGTGCTTAAAACTCTTCAACAGCTTCTCATTGTACTCAGAATAAATCCGAACTCTTCACCTTGGTCTGCAAGGCCCTGAATAATCGGGTCCCCACTTAATTCCCACAGTACCAACTGGCATTCTTCCCTTTATCTACTGTATTTGCTTATGCTTGTTCTTCTCTCAATCTTCACAATTGCCTAAGTTTTTCCATCTCAAGGGTTTGGCATCCACTGTTTCTTCAGTTTGTACCAATCCTTCACTTTCTCATCCTTCAGACTTCAGCTTAAATGCTACTCCCTCGAAGTCATCTTCCCCACTCATTCTGTCTAAGGAAACTTCCTCTTTACTCTCTGCCTTCATTCCTCATTTGTTTTCGTCATAGCGCTTCTCATAATTTGCAGCTATATGTATTGGTATACACATTGTTTAGGCTACTTCCCTTATAAAAATTGGAATTCTATGAACCATGTGCTGTTCACTATTGCAGCTCCAGCATCTGGCATAATACCTGGAATGCTGTAGCTGCTTAGCAAATGTTTGTTGAATGAGGGCACTTAGAAAACCACCCAGATATTTCCCCCTATTGTCCAATTTTCAGAAAGAAACCTATTTTGTTGGTCATATCAAGACAGTTTTGATTATAAGTAACAGAACACCACCCTAAGCCTTGAAAAAAAAAAAGAGAGAGAGAGAGAGACTTTTATTTTTTTTTTAGACGGAGTCTCACTCTGTTACCCAGGCAGGAGAGCAGCGGTGCAATCTGGGCTCACTGCACCCTCCACCTCCCAGGTTCAAGCGATTCTCCTGCTGCAGCTTCCTGAGTAGCTGGGACTACCAGCATGCACCACCACGCCTAATTGTTGTATTTTAGTAGAGATGGGGTTTCACCATGTTGGCCAGGATAGTCTCAATCTCCTGGCAGTGTGAACTGCCAGCCTCAGCCTTCCAAAGGGCTGGGATTACAGGCATGAGCCACTGTGCTTGGCCAAGACAGACTTTAACATGCAGACGCACGGTTCTCCCAAGAAGCTGAAGGGCAAAGGCATAGGTATGTCTTAGGAAAGAACTCAAAGCAGGAATTAGTGTAAGGTAGAGAACTCAAGGATTTTGCCCTACTTGCAAGCTATCAAGTTAGCCTGCCTCAGTTTCATGGATTCCGGCAGAAGACACAAGATTCCTGTATTAGAGACAAAGAACAGTATATCACTCATAGCAATAGTAGCCAGAGTATCAGCATTTGCACTGGTTCCCACAGGGAGATATGAAGAAAGCCAGGTGGGGCTTATACACCCAGTAGGTTGTGTTACCAGTGAGAAACTCTAAGCTTAGGGAACCCAAATCTTTTTCTTTTTT
>NW_016107439.1:4712872-4733753 GCF_001604975.1 Cebus imitator | reverse complement strand
GATCTCGGCTCACCGCAACCTCCGCCTCCTGGGTTCAAGCAATTCTCCTGCCTCAGCCTCCTGAGTAGCTGGGATTACAGGCACGCACCACCATGCCCAGCTCATTTTTTGTATTTTTAGCAGAGACGGGGTTTCACCATGTTGACCAGGATGGTCTCGATCTCTTGACCTCGTGATCCACCCGCCTTGGCCTTCCAAAGTGCTGGGATTACAGGCTTGAGCCACCATGCCTGGCCAGATTGTTTTTCTTAAGAAAAACATTGATATCTCTAAAAGGCAGTTTTGAGAACAATATTAATGTGCTTTTTATATATCATGGAATACTATGCAACCATGAAAAAGGATGAGTTCATGTCCTTTGCAGGGACATGGATGAAGCTGGAAACCATCATTCTCAGCAAACTGACACAAGAACAGAAAACCAAACACCACATGATCTCACTCATAAGAGAGTGTTGAACAATGAGAACACATGGACACAGGGAGGGCAGCATCACACACCCTGGCCTGTTAGGGGGTGGAAGGGTAGGGGAGGGATAGCAGGAGGTGGCAGCATTGGGGAGGGATAACCTTAAGAGAAATACCTAATGTAAATGATGGGGGATGGATGCAGCAAACCACCATGGCATGTGTAGACCTATGTAACAATTCTGCATGATCTGCACATGTACCCCAGAATTTAAAGTATAATAATAATAATAATAAAACAATATTAATGTGTTTTCACAACAATCTGTATGAATGGGAACAATTTAAATTCCTGGCAATGATGAATTTGAAATAATTTTTCTTCACGGACTCTCATTTTTATTTTCTGTTTCTGCTTCTTAAAGAAATATTGTAGCAAAGGGGAAAGTAGGGTATTGTTTGATGTTTTTCCTGCTTGAAGGAATCTGAAGTATTCTGATTCTGTATGAATAAAAAAAAAGTTGGAACACTTACAGATACTTTTTAAAAATTCTAAGGCAGAACTAGGGGGATTGAATACCCTGATAACTCTTGATAACCACTTCAGATATTTTTATTATATTTACACATGCTTTTGAAATTCTGGTTAGCCACAGTTCCCTGGATGATGAAGTCATAGAGTCTTAGGAGATGAATCACTAGTCAAGGCTTACTGCTACCAGAATAAACTTACTCTATAATTTCTCTCTGACTGTTGTAGAATGGTAGCTTGTAAATAAACCAGTGATTTATTTATTGTATTCAAATGATGAATTTGAAATAATGTTGTTAATGATCTCTTATTTTTAATTTTCTGTTCCTGTTCCTTAAATAGATATTGTAGCAAAGGGGAAAGTAGGGTGTTATTTGATGTTTTTCCCGCTTGAGGGCAAACAACTTGCTGATATGTTACTTGTCCTAAGTTGTTGAAGCCACAAAATATTGGGCTTGAATTAGTTTAACTCACTATATAGAAAATTTAGCAGGGCAATTAAACACTTAAATAGTTGATAGATTATGAAAATGATCCTCAAATCAATTACAAAACCAGGATTTTAGATCTCAGTAAAGGATGCGTATTTAGAAGCTTCCTTCCCTCTAAGTCAGTGTTAATGCTTTGTCTCTGAAATTTAAGAAAGATAATCCCTGTTTTTTTCCCTGTTTCTCCCATTTCTAACCCAAGAGAAAAATGAAACGATTTCAGTCATATTTAGCAGTAGAGTTAATCTACTAGCAAATCTAAGTGGAACAAGTTGCACACTGTTTTCTATGTGAGAAAATATGTTCTTAAGCTAGAGAAATATTTCAATAATATGAGCCGGGCATGGTGGCTCACGCCTATAATCCTAGCACTTTTGGAGGCTGAGGTGGTGGATCACCTGAGGTCAGGAGTTCAAGACCAGCCTGGCCATCATGGTGAAATCCCATCTAAAAAAAAAAAAAGAAATATTTCAATAACAAATATTCATTAAAATTTACATACAGGGCACTAGCTTATCTAATGAGAAAAATCAGAGAAGTAAAACAACAACAAAACAACTTCACATTCTTTAATATGTTCATTCAGAGTATTAAATGTCATTAATTGACCATCATTATTATAAAATTTACTACTTAATAAGTGAGTTTTAGTACAGTGCTATTTAAAGTGTGGAACTGTTTGTAACTGGTGTGTGATAAGTACAGAAACTGAGACTAAGCATTTGGAAATGCTTAGTCATGGTGAAACCCCATCTCTAAAAAAATACAAAAATTAGCCAGGCGTGGTGGTGGGCACCTGTAATCTCAGCTGCTTGGGACGCTCAGGCAGGAGAATCACTTGTACCCGGGAGGCAGAAGTTGCAGAGAGCCAAGATCACACCATAGCACTCCAGCCTGGGTGACGCAGAGAGACTCCCTCTCAAAAAAATCCCAGCCTAGACAATTTGACATAGCAATTTTCTGTCTGTTGAATTTAATAATAAAAAATCATTTTTCAATTTTATATATCTTTCTAAAATTCAATTTGTCAAGGAATTCATTTTTAGCATATTTTACAAAAATATTCTCCTATAGAATTTGATATTTGAAACAAAAATAAGAAAACTAGTTCTCACCACAGATAGTTTTAGAAGCCTATTTTAGCATAAAGCCATCATTTAGGATAAAGACATCTATTATTACTATTATTCTTAAGTGGTTACTGAGCACTATAGCAGTAGGGTAGGATTATAAGCTGTTTACTAAATATGCTAGATTTATTAACTTATGTATTCATTTATTGGGAACCCAAAATATTTGAAGTACTTGATGAAGCTGATGTGGTAACCATTGCCTCTCTGCTCATATTCCTTTTCGGAAATAGTATAGGATTCTGCTCACTTCTGACTCCAGTCTCAGCACGCTGTATCATGGTGGACTAATATTAGTTAGTCTAATAATATGTGAGTCTAACATTATGTCATCCAAGAATCTGGAATTGGGACACTGAGAGACTAAGTGATTAGGTCACAGTAGGCACATGAACTGAAATGTCACCAGCTGTTACAACACCAAACCCAATGCCACATGCAGGCTGTTAGAGAACACAGAAGTCATGAGTAAGCAGAGGTTCTGAGATAGAACACAGGGGAATGGGGCAAATGGCAAATGGCACACATGCAAGAAACAGAGAGAGGGATCTTGTCAAAAGATAAGTCGGGTCCTGTCACTCCTTGGTTCAAAACCTGCCTTGTCTTCTCATGTCACACGGAGTAAAAGTCAGCCTTCACAACTGACTAGAGGCTGCAAGGAATCTTTCCTCCATCTCTCTGACTTCATCTTCCACTACGCTCTTTGACACTCATTCCACTTTAGTCATCAACCTTATTCTTCCATGAAGCCGGCCACATTATTGCCTCGGGGCCTTTGTACTTGCTCTTCTGCTTGGTACGGTCATCTGCAGTTTCCTGCCTGGTTGGCTCCCTTGCCCTTCTTCAGAGTTTCGTTCAAACATCATCTTCTAGGCAAGGACTGCCCTGAGCACCCTATTTAAAATTGCTATCCAGGCTGGGCCCGGGGGCTCACACCTGTAATTCCAGCACTTTGGGAGCCCAAGGTGGGTGGGTTACTTGAGGTCAAGTGTTCAAGACCAGCCTGACCAACATGGTGAAACCCTGTCTCTGCAAAAATACAAAAATTAGCTGAGCGTGGTGGAGAGTACCTGTAATCTCAGCTGCTTGGGAGGCTGAGGCAGGAGAATCACTTGAACCTGGGAGGCAGAGGTTGCAGTAAGCCGAGATAGTGCCACAGCACTCCAGCCTGGGTAACACAGAGAGACTCCTTCTCATAAAATAAAATAAAATTGTAGTCCCAGCCAGGAGCAGTGGCTCACGTCTGTCATCCCAACACTTTGAGAGACCAAGGCAGGCAGATCACTTGAGTCCAGGAGTTGGAGACCAGCCTGAGCAACACAGCAAAACTCCATCTCTACAAAAAATACAAAAATTAGCAGGGCGTGGTGGCGTGCACCTGTGGTCCCAGCTACTCAGGAGGCTGAGGTGGGAGGATTGCTTGAGCCCAAGAGGCAGAGATTACAGTGAGCAGAGATTGCAGTGAGCCAAGATTGCTCCTTGCACTCCAGCCTGGGTGCAGAGCAAGACCTTCTTTCAAAATAAATTAATAAAGTTGCAATTCTGCCCCCAACCACACTTCCTATCCTCCTTTCTCGATGTATTTTTTTCTTCATAGCACTATTTCTACGCCCTTCACTCCATTCCCTCCTTCTCCATTTGTTTAACATTTTTATTGATTTTGGGTTTGTCTTTCCATTGTATCTTTTTACAAACATAAGCATATATATATATACATATATATACATTTTCATATCCTTTCTGGATTCTTGTGCTAAAGGTGTATACTATAAGTACTATTCTGAATCAGTCATCCTGGAGCTACATGAAGATCTTCATCTCTTTTCTTTTTATTGATACACAGTCCTCCATCATGTGGAGGTATCATAGTTTTTAAAACTAGTACCACATTGATAACATTTGGGTTGTTTTCAGTATTTTGCTATTGCAAGTAATGCCATAATAAATAGCTATGTGCCTAGGTCATTATATATTTTATCCAGTCTACATTTAGAATAGATTCTTCTTTTTTTTTTTTTTTTTAGAGATGGGGTTTCACTATGTTGGCCAGGCTAGTCTCAAACTCCTGACCTTGTGATCCACCCACCTCAGTCTCCCAAAGTGTTAGGATTACAGGCGTGAGCCGTTGCACCTGGCTTTAGAATAGATTCTTAGAAGGACGATTGGTGGAGAGCTCCCTTTTCAAATTGAGATGACACAAGAGGATTTCTATTCATTGTATCCAACAAGTCATGATTAACATTGCTACTTATCCCTGTAGGTCCATCTTAAGTCACACTTCTTCTGGGAAAACTCTTATTCCAGGCAGAAGGAATCTACTGCTATTTCTCTAATATGCCCTCAGGGAAAAATAAAAACAATCATTATATTTTGTATTTTTTCTTGTTCACATCACTCACATGGCACTTTTTACATGCTGCTTTGTATATATAGTAATTTATACCTCTGATCTCCTTAAATGGACAGTAAGTTGCTAACGATTAAGGAGTACATTTTTTGCGATGTTTATCATCTCTGGTCCCTAACAATGCGCCTTGAACTAGTAATAGATGACTGAATGAATAAATACAACAGGTATTTGTAATCCTGCACATGACAGTGCCCCATATAAAAGTGTCCATGTGATTTATGCCTCATATAACATACCAGAAAAAAATCTCAGGTGGACTAAAAAGTTGAATTTTAAAAAGGTAAATAATATAAGAAACTATAGAAAAAAAGAAATGATATTTATTATTTGCTTAGAGGTCAGTGAAAGGTTTGAGCCTTATGCCTTTGTTTTTTTCTTTTTCCCTGAACTAGTCACTGCTTTGTGAAACTTATACCTTTAAATAAGACTGACACAATAAAATGAGCCTGGAGCCCTCCAGCACATCATTTTGGATCCTCTTAAATAGTTCCTGCCCATATTCTCTCATGGTAACAATCCTAGCTGGTGGCCCTTCAAGGGATGATTAAATGTTCTTGCCCAAATGTTAGGCTCCAGAGTCAAGCCCACTGACACAGCCATTTGGAGGTTGTGGCCTTCTGACTGAGTGTAGGAGGAGTTACTTGTTCTATGTTCATATACCCTGCCGACTCTTCACGAGGACCTTGTGCAACATGATGATATAGCTCTGAATGCATCAGAGGTGAAGAGATAGAAAGGCATATCTTTTTTTATTTTTTGAGGCGAAGTCTTGCTCTGTCGCCAGGCTGGAGCACAGTGGCGCAGTCTCGGCTCACTGCAACTTCCGCCTCCCGGGTTCAAGCGATTCTTACGCATCAGCCTCCCGAGTAGCTGGGACTACAGGCGTGTGCCAAACGCCTGGCTAATTTTTGTAATTTCAGTAGAGACGGGTTTCACCATGTTGGCCAGAATGGTCTCGATTTCTTGACCTCGTGATCCACCTACCTCCGCCTGCCAAAGTGCTGGGATTATAGGTGTGAGCCACCGTGCCCGGCTGGCATATCTTTTATCTCAGTTGTTGGAGAGGTTGGGGATGATCCGCCCTGTGCACTGCACAGCAGAAAATGTTGATAGTTTACTCATGAGCTGTCTATAAATGGTTCCATATCATGATTTGAGTCCAATATTCAAATACTCCATTAGCAGAGCTGCTGTTAGCTGCATCTGACTCAAGATGGACTAAATACAAGGGCATACCTCCTGATCAACTGACCTTGGCTGCAAAACTAGGCAGAAAAAACTCAAAAGAACTTGGGAGGATTGTCCTGGTAGGGAAGAGGAAAAGCCCTCCAGTAATGCAGGTAGACAATCATGCCCACAGACAAAGTAGTTCTGTTGGCTGCTGCTTCATGTGTAGGTGCCCCATGTGAAGTAAACCATACCCACTGATAACAGGGAGCCACCTGTGCCACACCCAACTATTCATCTTTACCCTGCCCTGCCCAACACCTTACCCTCATTTCTCTACAATAGGGTGACAATGTGAGATGAAGGCTATCTGGTTTCCAGAAACTATGGGAAGATAGAATCTGTTTACACGATAGAGGACTCCACTGCATTAAGGAGCTTTGCAGATTGGGCTCTAGTCCAGCAGATCTGGTTACCAATTTGTCTCAATGCTGGAAACTCACAACCCTGCCATGGCACAGAATCCCTAACCCTTTAATGCAACTGTTTCTTCCACATGCCCTTTACAAAGGGCGAGGAAACAAAGGTTACGACTGCCTGCAACCACTTTGTTTTGGCGTTCACAAAGAATCACCCTCTTATCTAGCATTGAACCCAGTATATCTGACTCTCATCTGTTTCCCAGGCTCTATACTTCGGCTTTTCATTCTGCTTCTACTCTTCCTTATATTGGGACCCATTCAAATTTTTCTTCTCTGTTGTATAGGCCCAGGACTCTTATTGCTAAATTCGGACTCAGATCTTCTTGCTTTGTTGATTGTGGTGTTACTACTGCCCTGGGTAAAAGACTCCTTCTGCTAACTTCTGCCCCCATAAAACTCTTACAAGCTAGGCTGTTCACCCGTCTTTCCAATGAGAAGCTCAGATGGTGAAGCTTTATTTTAACAAACTGCTGACTGATGGGTCTTCAGCCATTCCTACCTTTTCTCCAGTATCTGGAATACTGCCTAAGTATACAGCCAAATTTTCAGCAAGAGATCCAGGAACTGTGTTCTTCTCTCTCTCTCTCTCTCTCTTTTTCCAGACAGAGTTTTCTTTTATGCTCAGGCTGGAGTGAAGTGGCATGATCTCAGCTCACTGCAACCTTCGCCTCCCGGGTTCAAACTATTCTCCTGCCTCAGCCTCTAGAGTAGGTGGGATTACAGACACTCGCCACCAAGCCTGGCTAATTTTTATATTTTTAGTAAAGATGGGGTTTTGCCATGTTGGCCAGGCTGGTATCAAACTTCTGACCTCAGGTGATCCACCTGCCTTGGCCTCCCAGAGTGCTAGGATTACAGGTGTGAACCACTGTGTCTGGCTGAAATACCTCCCTCTCTAAAGAACTGATTGCATCAATGCTGGGTTTCAGAGTTGCTGAGACATCAAACCTGGCAAACTTGCTGTTAGAGGAAGATTGAGATGTTGGTATCAGAAAGGCAATGATCCTTAAGTTCTCAACATTGTCCCTCAATCCCCACCCAAGATGGTAGCTGACTAGGTATCAATACTCTTTTAAGTAAAAGAATGGAGAATTCATCATGCTTATGGGCCAAAGGGGATTGTGAGTGCAATTCTGAAGTCAGAACAGCTGGGTCTAATTCAGCTCCACTACTTCCTGACAATGGGATTGGAAATGATTTAATGTCTCTATAGCTCAGTTTCTTCATTTGTAAAATGGAGATGATGAGAATAGCAGCTACCTCCAAAGATTATCATGAGTTTTAAATGAATTATTATATGTAATAAAAGTGGTCAATAACTATTAGCTACTATTATTATTGGGCCAATTTGGAGACCTGGATATTTATAGATTTAAACTTCCAGGGCACATATAACTGTTAAAACGCGTGCTTTGAATGAAGAGACCACGCCCCCACCCCCAAGCAGGCTTTGTGTGAGCAACATGGCTGTTTATTCACCTGAGTGCAGGTGGACTGAGGCCAAAAAGGGCATCAGCAAAGGGCGGTGGGATAGGAGTTGGTGTTATAGGTTTGGGCAAATCTTTTGGGGAGGGGGCAGGGGTGTTAAGGAGCAAGATCAGTTACAGTGGTGGGGGTAGGGGCAAGGAGTATACATTACCATAAGTTCAGTTACAATGGTGGGTGGGGTAAGGTCTAAGAGTAGTTAAGATGGTAGGGTGGGGCAGAGGGATATTCACAGAGCAAGAAGAGTTAAGATGGTAGGGTGGGGTGAGGAGCATTCACATTATCATAATAACTGTTAAGATGGCAGGGTGGGAAGAGAAGCTTAGTGTTGGGGGAAGCTCTGCTGGGTGATCAGGGATAATGGCAAATGCAGGCGGGGGTGGGATGATGGCCGGGGAGGCGATCAGCCAAGGCAGGCAGGACTTCAGACTTTCTGGGTCCAGGCTTGCACATGGAGGCCTGACAATAACTGCCCACATAAGTGTGAGGCCAGTTGCCTCGCTGGGAGGCTGGACACACCCACCCCTGCACTCAGTGCCTGACTCTGCACCGGCCACCAGGCTGGGCACTCGGCACCTCGCTCTGCTGCATGACTCCCTTGGAATGCAACCCTGGCCGACTCTCGCACTGGAAAACCTGCCCAACAACCTGCCAACCAATAGCAGCCCGCCCTGTCTCAATCCCACGCCCCTGGAGCCAATCAGAGCACCCAGCTGTTGCTCATTACTCCTAGCCATAAAAACCCCCACATCCCAGGAAGTCATCGAGACTTTTCTGGCCCCCTTTCCTCAGACCAGCGAACCTCGCCTGGGAGCTGAATAAATTGGCATTTAATTTTCTTATACTGGCCTCAGTTTCCTCATTTTAAACTCGGCAATGATCCTTACAATAAGAAGAATGATACATAGAAAGTACTCTGTAGACCTATTTGGGCAAATTGAATAGTTGATGATGTCCTTCAGTCTGTAATACTGTGACATGGTAAAAGCCCCATAAAATTGCATACCTCGACCATACCTCGGCTTTCTGTTGCAACTAGGAACTTACTAATGTGACAGGCAAGCCTACACCATCTTGGCCCCTGAAACTTTTTTTTTTTTTTTTTTTTTGAGACCGAGTTTTGCTCTTGTTACCCAGGCTGGAGTGCAATAGTGCGATCTCGGCTCACCGTAACCTCCGCCTCCTGGGTTCAAGCAATTCTCCTGCCTCAGCCTCCAGAGTAGCTGGAACTACAGGTGCACACCACCATGCCCAGCTAATTTTTGTATTTTTAGTAGAGACGGGGTTTCACCATGTTGACCAGGATGGTCTCGATCTCTTGACCTCGTGATCCACCCACCTCAGCCTCCCAAAGTGCAGGGATTATAGGTGTGAGCCACTGTGCCCAGCCATGCAACTTGTAATAAGTAACTAAGGTCTGTAATTTCCACCCTACCCAGGCAATGTGTAAACTAGCGCTTATCTTGACTGCTGTGAACCACTTAAGTAACAATTGAAATGGCCGAAGCCCCTCACCCTCATCTCCACCCGGGAAGTGATTTATGGAATGTCCAAAGTCCACTGGCCCTTGGAATGTCCGAAGCCCCTCCCCCCTACTTCCGCCCCTCCCCCTCACCCCCAAGGTGGTTTATGGGCATAAAAGGTCTTGACACCCTCCTTGCGGGGCCACAAGTTGGAGAGATGTGAGTCCTCCGTGGCCGCTGGCAATAAAGACCCTGCAATTTGGCATACTTTTGTCTTGGTGTTGACTTTCTATGCTCGCTCCAGTACAACAATACTCCAAGAGTATCCCAAAGACATGGAAATGGAATTCGCTACAACTTCCTAGAAGACCAATTACGTATCTCAATGTCAGTTTACTTTACTTTTACTTGATACAAGTATCTATTTATAATCTACTTTCTCCATTGTATCTGTAAATCAGTACTCAGAATAATGTATTTTAAATCCTAGGGCAGATCATTGAGATTTATCGTATTGATTTGGATATTTAGATTATTCCTAGTAAGTTCTCTTCCATCTTTGAATAGTAGTTTCCCTAGAACACCAAACACATTCAGAAGCGGTTCATAGTCCACTCTTCCAACTTCACTGTCTGACTGATACACTACTTAAAGAAAAAGAAAAGAAATAATAAATGTTATTTAAGATCTTATTTTTCCATCTGCTGCCAGAAAAAAGGTGAAAGACAAGGTATTCTTTCGTTTTGGGTAAGATGACAGCTTTCTAACAATTCAAGAAACTGATCACGAACTTTATATAAGTCACCCCTACATCTATGTAATATATGCCCCCAACAGTGTGATAGGGGACCACCCTCTAGACAGAGAATCTCCCTAAAAAAGCCCCCCTTCATTTTGCCACCAAGCTTTCAATTCAAAATTTCTTATATACCTAACCTTTAAGGTTCCTGGGATTCCTTTGTAAAATTGCATTGTACCAAGACAGTGAAGAGGCCGCTTCATAGACCAAAGGGAGGCACATCTCGAGGAGGGATGCTGGTGAGGAACACCAGGGATGCTGGTGAAAGAAGGTAAGTAGAACATAACTGACCTATGAAGATTAAATGGATGGACTGCTTAGTGAAATAATTGTTATGTTAAAAAATGGATGGATTGGGCCGGGGGTGGTGGCTCACGCCTGTCATCCAAGCACTCTGGAGGCCAAGACGGGCAGATCACCTGAGGCCGGGAGTTCAAGACCAGCCTGACCAACATGGTGAAACCTCGTCTTTTTTTAAATAAAAAAAAAGAATGGATGGATTGGATAGCAAAGGTTTTGTCAAAGAATCTGAGAATTTTCTAAGGAAATGCAAATATTTCTGTGTCTAGCAATTTCTAAATTACGTTTTAGCATGTGCTTATATAGACAGACACACACACACACACACACACCCCTTGATTTAGGATTTTAGGATGGCTAACTATCTTTAAGCCATTGAGCGATAGTTTTTAATTATACGTGCTTTTAGTGGTTTGTAATATTTTCCACTTTGTCAGGAGTTTCACTAGAGCTAACATGCATGTAGGAGCAAGTTATGAAAATGGGCCACACCTGCTTGGAAAAGAAGCAAGTCCTTCTTCCAGCAACAAAGCAAGCTTATCATAAAACACAACACCTGAAAAGCTAGTTGGGCTAATTGTGATGCATACTTCAGACACCTACTAGCTCTGCTCCTTGTATCTATATAAAAGTCACTTTTAGAGTGACTTTTTAAAAAAACATGACTTCTGAGTCACCAGAGAAGACAGGATATCATAGCTAACCTGAAAGAAGAAGATCCTGGCAAGGTTAAGGATAGAAAGGAAATATTCTTGTCCTTATGCTTCTCAGTGAGAACTTAAAACTCTCTCCTCAGCAATTCTTAAGGGCTGTTGGCTCTCAGGAGGTGGAGAGTGACCTAGTTTTGAGGATGACATATACAGTATGACATGTTGCTCTTCTGGAAGGAGAAAATATAATTTAAAAGTCAAACATTCAAAACAATTACAAATTTCCACTTCAGTGATTTGAGATATAAGCAGGAGGCTTCACTTAACCTAAATCCATTCACTCATTCAAAAAACATGTGTTGAACACTAACCATGTACTAGGCCCTGTTGCAGGCACTGGAGATACAACAGTGAACTCTCTTTCCATGCAGTTCACATTCTACCGGGGAGAGACAGGCAGGAAAGGAAAGGAAAAGAAGAAAGAAAGAAAGAGAGAAAAGAGAGAGAGAGAGAGGGAGGAAGAAAGAAAGAAAGAAAGATGTGTCTGAGGAAAAATGAAACAGGATTAAGAGGATGGGGAATGATAGATGCTATTTTATGGAGAACTGTCATAATGAGGATAGTGAATTTAGGTGCTATTTGAGCAGAGACCTGAATGGAGGTAGTCAGTCGTGTGACAACACGAAGGAAGACTAGATCTTAGACAGATGGCAAAGCAAGTGTAAAATTCCCGAAGTAGAAACATGCTTGGCTTGTTTGAAGACCATCAGGAAGGCCAGTGCAGTAGAGTGAGGGGGGAAGGGTTGTAGCTAATGAGATACTTGCAGAAGTTGCCGGGTATCTAGAGTCTTACAGGCCAGGGAAAGGACTTTGAAGTACAATGGGAAGCCAGTTGCTTCTGAGGATTCTGCGCAGGAGAATAACCTGATGTGACTTACACAAAGGATCATCTGGTTGCCGTGTGGACAAGAGACTGTTAGCAGCAAAGTGGAATAACTCATTAAAAGAGTACCACTGTAATCCAGACAAGAGAAGATGGCAACTTAGAGTAGTAGCAGCAGATGGTGCTGGGAAGTAATCAGACATATTTTGAATGTAGAGCCAGCATGACCTGCTTAAAGATTGGATCTTGTGTGTGAAAGAAAGTGAGGAGTAGGGATTACCCTAAAGTTTTTGGTTTGAGTACCTAGAAGAAAAGAGTTGTCATTTATTGGAATGGTGATGACTACAGGACAAGTAGATTTAAGGGTGTGTATATGTTGTGCAGTGTGTGCGTGTATGAACTGAAAGATGTGTTATACTCAAGAGGCCTATTAAACATCCAAATACCTAGATTGATCCTGCCACATAGTCGATACTCAATATCTATTGAATGAAAAAGGGAAGACATTGAGTAAGGCAATAGAATTTAAAAATCCAAGTATATCTATCTACTATGAACTTCTCTACATGTCTAAATATATTTACTCTTATGTTTTGCAACCATGAGGGCTCATCAGAATCCTTTACTTTTTGGTCCTGGAAGAGATACTGGAGATCTTCCAACTTACGAATTCCAAAGTAAATTAAGGACCAGAGATTAAGAGACCAGTGATCAAGGTCCAGTGCATTTATGCTACAGCTAGCACCTGACATCAGGCTTTCTGATTCTTAATTCATTGTTCCACACTACAAGCTTTTCTTTCCCCACAAACATTAGTGCTCACTTCATAATGTCTGGCGAACTATTCTTTTCAAGGAGTATATTTAAAGGGTTCCCATTAGAGAAACTGACTAGTTGGAATATATTTTACAAAGCATTGAATGAAAGTGAAAACTGCTATACATGAAGTAGTCATGATTTTTAACCCTCTGGCAGAAAAGTTCATAGACTGGTCAGAAACAGCAATGATATTTAGATATTCATTACATAGATAATAAATATTACTTGACGATTATGTTAGCAAACAATCATATTCTTTGACTAGGTCTGTATAGCTAGAAAAATACTCAACTTATAGTTAGCAAACTTTTAACACGGTATGTTTTTTGCTATAAATAAATAGCTACCTGGTTTTAGTAGAACTTACAGTCTACTTAACTTTCAACAAACCAAGTATTGAGTCTCCACTGTATCAGTGTAATAGACATGGTAGGGAAAAATGAACAGTCTCCTCAAATCAAGTAAACTGACAAAAACAAACGAAAAATAATTCCTAGAAAAAATGCAATTTTTAAAAAAGTACAAACACCTGTTGAGAACTATTGATCAGGTAGTGCTAGAATACGCTAGAATAATTAGATATTTGTGGAATTGTCGGGAAGAGGTTTCCCAAATGAGTGAGTATGGGTTTTAAGATAAGGAATCAGATATGGCAGGCAGGATATTCTACGCTAGGAAAATATGGCACTAGAAGAACTAAAGGGTAGAAGCAGGTCAGTCATGGCATACGTCCACACCCAGGTGTAATAGGACTGGATTATTGTTATTAAGCTAAGGGTGGATGTGGCAACTGAAGAAGAGCTGCAAACACAAGCCAAAGCAGTTTACAACCGACATCTGAAGGCCAACGAATGTGATCAAAACAAAGCATTTAAGTTTTGTTTGGGTTTGCTGCCACATTATAAAGGCAGACTTTACATTCATACTATTTTCTGTATTCTTCAGTGTCACCGTGCTTAAGCGCTTTTTAGACACAACTTTTTAAAAAGTCAAGACACACTCGATCTAAAGAGCAGCCTGTGAGTCAATAAACGGAGAAAGGCAGTAAAGAAGTGATTTCTAACCCCCAATTCTGTGCCAGTGTGCTGTAAACTTTAAGTCGGGAAAGCTGTTTAAATGGATGAGACAATGCCTTTAAAAGTGCTTAGCACAGTGTCTGGCCAATAGGAAGCACTCAAGAAATTATGAGTATTTGACTTCAGACCTCTCTTAACTGTCTGAAACTGGGGTTTCTTATTTTCAGGAAAAGAAACAGGACACAGGCAGTCTCTAAGGCTCCCGCCAGCCGAGACAATCTCCAATTAAAAGCAGGCATCGATTAAATATTTGCTGAACAAAGTAAACCGTCTCTCTATGGCTGAGCTGAGCGCCCACTGAGATCCGGCCCAGAATGGACGCGAAACCTACCCGCGGGTCCCAAACGCCGAGACCAATAGGCGGGGCTGACCGAGGACCTTGTGCGCCACCTCAGCCACGCCCGCGCCGAGCCTTCGTTTCGCCTATGGGTCTGCAGAGACCCTCCCTAGCCAGCCCGGCCGCGTCCCACATCCGCCGGCACGCCCCTTCCGGGCTAAACCCCGCCCATTCGCGCTCCTCGCCCCGCCCCATAGGCCCCGTCCGTGACCCCGCCCCGCCGCGAGCCGGCGCCGGGTCCTCTCAGCGATCGCGGGCGGTCGCGTCCACCCCCGACGCTCTGAGGTCATTGACGGGGCTGGACCGCGGGGGGGCGGAGGGACGGAGGGAAGATGGCGGCAGAGGCCGGATATTGGCGCCGCCTCCCCCAATCCTGGAGCCGGCGCAGATGAGGCAGCTTGGCTGGGGCCAGCGGCGCTTTGGAACCCGAGCTGGGGGGACCCTGGCGGTGGGGCCTGGTCCTGCTATATGCCGGCGCCTCGGCTAGAGTGAGCGGCGGCGACGCCTCTTTTCTCCGGCTCTTTCCCTGTCGCTGCGAGAGCTAGCGGGCGGCTGAGGCGGCGGGGCCGGGATGGAGGACGTTAACTCCAACGTGAACGCGGACCAGGAGGTGCGGAAGTTGCAGGAGCTGGTGAAGAAGCTAGAGAAGCAGAACGAACAGCTGAGAAGCCGCTCGGGGGCCGTTCAGGGCGCCGGCTCTCTCGGGCCCGGCAGCCCGGTTCGGGCCGGCGCGTCCACTCCCTCCTCTGGCGCGGCGTCTCCTCGGGGCTTCCCCTTGGGCCTCTGCGCCAAGTCGGGCGGCGGGGCCGGGTCGGGCCCGAGGCGGACGAGTAGCGAAGAGCTGCGGGACGCCACGTCCTTGTTGGCGGCGGGCGAGGGCAGCTTGCTGGACGAGGTGGAGCCGCTGCGGCCCGACGAGCTGGAGCGTTTGTCAGGCTGGGAGGAGGAGGAGGAGAGCTGGTGAGCGCGGGGCGCGGGGCCGGAGCTGGGCGGAGACGGGTCCGGGGGCGGAGAGCGTCCTCTGAGGGTCCCTCTGGTCGTGCGCCTCGCTTTGTGTAACCGGGTCCGCTCTCCGGTGGGGACTCATGGTTTTTTTGCTTTGGCAGAGGGAAGGTCAGCTGGAGTTGGGGGTTCGAGGCGTGCGCAAGTAACAGGGTTTTAGCTGGTTCTCTGGCTTGTGGACTCTCTGGGTGCTGGATCCTATTGGGGTCTGTCGGTTGGCGCAGCTTGAGAAGGGCTGTTCGCCTGGGGAGGAGTCGGAATTGGGAAACTGCTTTGTAGGCAGGGATCCTGCTTTGTGTAAGATACTGGCTTTCGGATGGTAGCCCTGGGCATTTTGGATGTACGGGAGGGGTCTGCTTGATGAGGTATCACCAGGTGTGGGGGTCGGGGGCAGAACGAAGTTGTCTACGTCTATGCAGTGGTTAGTGTGTGGGACCCATTTCTGTCGGGTATGGGGAGACCGTGTGGATCTGCACCCCCGCTTTGGGGAGTGGGGTAAAGCTTGCTTTGTGTGAAGAGGGCAGAGGATGGTGCTGCTTTGTGTGAAAAGTCAAGGGTGGAACAAGAGCCCTGGCTCTTATTTTCTAAAACAAGAATTGAGTCTGGCGTTTTGCATAGCTCTGAATTGAGTTATCACATCCATCTTTCATTTCCACGTCCTCCTAGGGGCAGAGAAAAAGAGTCCTATTTTACACTCTAAACCAAAGCTGTATTGTCATAAGCTACTTCTTTATGAAATTGTGATCCACACCTTAATAATCACTTTCGTAAATAGAAGGGACATGGGAGGCTTTCCCTCTCATTTTATTATAAAGATGTCTGTGGGAAATTACTTCTCTTAATTCTTTTTTTTTTTTTTTTTTTTTTTTTTTTTTTTTTTTTTTAATTTTTTTCTTTTAGCTAAAATGTCTCTGTTAAAATTAAAACTTCTAATTTAGTGAAATACTCTGGTATTGTAGGGCTGGGACTTTGCAGTGTTCTGAGGTTAAGAGCTTTCCTGGATTCAGGCCCTGGTTTTGCCACTTACTAACTGTATGACCTTGAGCAAGTGACTCTGAGCCTCACTTTGTTCTTCTATTTGATGGAGAAAATAATAGCACTTACCTCCAGAATTATGAAAATTTAGTAAGATAATCCATGTATGCATTTAGCACTGGATCTGGCATGTAGTAATCTCTAAAACTAGCTAGTATTTGTTCGCAAACCTAGTTATTTAAATCAAGAAATATTTTGTGAGCTTTTACATGATGATGTAGGAGATGCTGAAGATTGTGTTGATATGTGCTCATAAGGCAATTATAGTTTTGTTGAGAACTAAGTTTTGTGCAGTTAAATAAACTGGAAAGTGTACAGTGAATTACCGAAAGAGTGGTATAACAAAAAGTACTGACCGTGGTCTGTAACTGGGAAGAAAATAGTAGTCCAAAGTAGTTGGACCAGACTTTGAGGAGGAGGTGACTTTGGAGTCAGTGACGAAAGAGCGGGAAGGGCATTTTATGCTCTGACAGCTACAAGAGCACAGTCGGAGGTATTTGTAACTCCCAGTTAGAAGATGTGAGTAACGGAAGTACTCTTGAGTATATAATGACAAGCCTTTATTTTATTACCACGTGATATCAAATATTAGAGCTGACTATTGTAGTGACAGTTTTTTATATAAATGTGAAATTATATTCTCCCAAAGGAATCCTGGGTATGTATGCACTTGAAAAGAACCCAGAATCATGTAAATATTGTCACATGGCTCTTGCAAGTGATGATAATAATGATGCTCATAATAATGAAGATTAGCTGCACTCATCAGCCCGTTTTAGATTATATATTATTAGAACACATTGAGTCTACTTGGAGAAGCCGATTAAGTCTTTGGCTGCTTTTGTTCCTGAGCATGAGCTTCGTTAAGGTAAAGCAAGTCTTCCTTAAATACTATACCTGGAGTTTCTTTTGACTAGATGATTCCTGCTTACTGCTTTGATCCTAGCCTCATATCTTGATATTATAGATGTCATATATTTTTCCTGAGATTTGTGTGACCCGAAAGTTGGATAAATCATTTAAAATGCATTGGGGTATGTGTTTAGGGTAAAAGTTGTAAAGGGAGAATGTCAGTGGCAGGAAGATTCAAAGTCGATTTTTTTCTTAGCAAGCTAAAAATCTACCTTCTGTAACTTCTAGTTGTTGCACTTCCTTTTTCATCTAGAGGAATGAAATTCCTTGGATGTAGAATTCCTCCCAAGTTTGTGTGCCACAAAGTGCTAGTTCTGAAGATGTCTATAAGTGCTATGTAGAAAAAAAGTGGATGGGTTCCAGGGTTGAATAAATGCAAGAAAAACTGGGTTCAGCAAAAATAAACAGTTTTCTTTAATGCTGGGCTCTTGGAAATGCTAGTGTGTTCTGAACATAGTAAATCTCTAGAGAGTATGGTTTGGTCCTAAACTTAATTGAGCTCCCAAGGAGCTAGTATCTTATAGAACACACATAGAAAACAGTGCTCTACAGCAGTCACTTTCACACTTTTTTTTTTGGACTCAGCCTCATGATAAGAAATACATTTTAACTCATCATCTAGAATTTACATGTATATGAATAACTGAAGCAAAAGTTTCACAAAATTATGATTACTTCTACAAGTGATATGCTTTGATATTTTCCATTCTATTCTGTTTCATTAGAAAAAAATCCTGGTTACTACCCAGCTAAGCTGATTTTGTAAGCCATTAATGAGTTGCAATTCTCACTTTGAAAAACACTGTTCTAGAATAACTCAGCAAAGTCTAGGGAAGAGAACTAACATCATTGTGTATCACAGTGTGTCGGTCTGTGCCATGCAGCTTATAAGTATTTTTTGCCTCTAATTTTATACATTTATGAGGTAGGTATCATTTTCTAGGTAAGAAACCTAATCTCTCTCCAGACATGAAATAACACACAGTAAATGATAGCATCAGGATTTGAATCCAGGTCTTTATATATCATAGCCTGTGCTGTTCCCACTGTATTTTGCTTTTTCCAAGTATTATTTTTTCACATGAATGGCCTCTACACATATTTGAAGACTACTATAGTGTCACTGCTGATCCTTTCACCCTGCCATATACTGTGAGCATTCCCTTCTCTTCTTCAGAGTAAATAATCCCAGTTTGTTTTATCATTCCTTAGATAATGTAATTCTCTGATCTTCATTGTTATTTTTTTTAATTAACTATAAATTGCTCATTGTCATTATACATGGTTCCCAGAGTTGTACCCAGCATTGTAGGTGATATTTGACCAGATGGAGAGTGTGGTGGGTATGAGCCAAATGCTCTTTTTTTTTTTTTTTAAGACGGGGTTTCACCATGTTGGTCAGGCTGGTCTTGAACTCCCGACCTCAGGTGATCCGCCCGCCTTGGCCTCCGAAGTGCTTGGATTACAGGCGTGAGCCACCACACCTGGCCAAATGCTGGTTTTTTTTAAATCAAATACTTCATTGACAGTTTTAACTTCTGTTACTCATGCTTAATATGAGCCTGAAGTATCAACTTCTCTCCTGTATATTTTATACATAAGATGTTATACTGAGTCTTCATAACCTTGTTTTATTTGGTGGATTTTTTTAAGCTTAAATATAAGGCTTTTATTTTATTTATTTTTATTTTTTTAGATGTGCTTAGATTAAATATGGGCTTTTAAATTTCCTTTTTTTTTTTTTTTTTTTTTTTTTTGAGACAGAGTCTTGCTGTGTTGCCAGGCTGGAGTGCAGTGGTGCAATCTCTGCTCACTGCAACTTCCACCTCCTGGGTTCAAGCAATTCTTCCACCTCAGCCTTCCAAGTAGCAGGGACCATAGGCGTGTGCCACCACGCCTGGCTAATTTTTGTATTTTTAGTAGAGACAGGATTTCACCACGTTGGACGAGATGATCTTGACCTCATGATCCGCCCACTTTGGCCTCCCAAAGTGCTGGGATTACAGGCGTGAGCCACCACGCCCTGCCCCTTTTGTTTTTATTTAGACATTTAATATTATCCTTTCTGATTTATTTGGTCTTTACATTTGGTAGGCATACCTGCTGTCTTCATTCACATTGTTGATAAAAATATTAAATTGGCAATAAATTACCCTGAAGTGTGCACGTCAGCTAGACTCACTCTATATTAACGCCAGTCCATTAATCAGCACACATTATGGTTGTTCAGTAACTACTAATTCTATCATCGTCAGGCCCATGTGACATTTTGGAGGTTACCATGAAAGATTTTGTGTGCCTACAAGATTCTTACCTACAGTGAAGAATACTGCATTACTATTACTAACCTATTAAAATAGCCATTGCAGTTGATTTGGTTGGACTTGTTAATGGTCAGTCTTCTAGCTAGCGTTTCATGTATCCACTTTTCCTTTCTTAACTTCACAAACTTTTTTTAATCCAATTTTGAATTTTGCAAAATTAATTTGGTCTGGACTTTGTAGACACTGCCTATTTTTCTCTTTAGAAATTATTGTATTTCCTTTTATCCAAACTTTTGATCATGCCCGTGTTCACCGTGATATTAGTGATAAAATTTCTGTTTTTTCCAAAATTTGGAGTGATATACCTAAGCCCATTTCAAGCTACATTCTGGTTCGCTAGGTCAATTTTATCTTAGGTTTATGAAGACACTTTAAACTCATACTGGGCTGGACGTGGTGGCTCGCGCCTGTAATCCCAGCACTTTGGGAGGCCAAGGTGGGCAGATCACGAGGTCAAGAGATGGAGACCCCAACATAGTGAAACACTGTCTCTAAAAAAAATAAAAATAAAAATAAAGAAAAAAAATTTTAAAAAACCTCATACTGACTTCTCATAAGTAACCTTTGTTGATAAATGTCCCAATTCAGAGCTGGGTAGGTTTGTGGTTTTTATTCTTTTTTGTCACGTGGCTCTTCACTGCTGAGAGTTAATTTATCACATGACCTAATGCTTTTTGTAGAGGACCATTGGTAAAATTTGTCAGTAATTTGATTCGATAAGCCTAAGCAGTTTGTGTAATTATCACCACTTATCTGAATAGTTTGATAGGCATTCACTGATTAACATACTAACATCTTGGGAAGTTTCATGTTTTCTAGACTCTTCTGTACCAAGGAGATGTTACTTTAAAGTAATGTGGTTTGCATATGTGTATGTGTTAGATGAATCAGAAGTTACACATCTAATAAGCTTTCTATTCCTCTCCTTTTACTTTTTTTTTTTTTTTTTTTTTAACAGCCCCTTTTGTTTTTTTAAAGAGACAGGGTCTTGCCATGTTTCCCAGGCTGGTCTCAAACTCCTGGGATCAAGCAATCTGCCCACCTCAGCCTCCCAAAGTGCTAGGATTATAGGCAGGAGCCATCGTCCCTCGCCCTCTATTCCCTTGTTAGCAGTGGTTTTCCAGTCGTTCTAATACGGCTTTAAATTTTTTTTCTTTCTTTTTTTTTTTTTTTTTTTTT
>NW_016107439.1:4696510-4712246 GCF_001604975.1 Cebus imitator | reverse complement strand
GCCAAATTTTTTTCCTTTAAAGAAACAAAAACTTAGTGTACCTGTGTGCAACACAGTGTTGGGAACACTCAGAGACATGATAGTGCCAAGTTCTTAAAAAATAGAATTTGGCCAAGCAGGGCCCCATGGTTGATAAAAGTATATTGCAGTCACTATGGTGTACCCGTGTTTTATATGCCAAGCATTGCACAAGACAGCAGTTCCCAATCTTTTTGGCACCAGGGACCGATGTCATGGAAAACAATTTTTCTGTGGACCAGGGGTGGGGGTACAATCCACAGCTCACTGCAGCTTTGACCCCCACCCCCACCCTCCCCAGGCCCAAATGATTGCCTTACCTCAGCCTCTTGAGTCACTAGGACCACAGACACGTGACACCATGCCTGGCTAATTTATTTTTTATATTTTGTAGAGACAGGGTCTCACTGTGTTGCCCAGGCTGGTCTGGAACCCCTGGGATCAAGTGATCCACCTGCTTCACCCTCCCAAAGTGTTGGGATTACAGGCATGAGCCATTGTGCCCAGCTTCTTTACACATGTTAAATCATCCAATATGTGCAATTTGGAGTTGTAATTATTATTCTTTTTATTGTAAAATATACATAACAAAATTTACCATGTTAATAATTTTTAAGTGTACAGTTCAGTGGCATAAGTACATTCACATTGTGTGCAATCATCACCACCATTCATCTCTAGAACTTTCATCTTCCTCAGTTTAAACTGTGTACCCATTAAACAGTAATTCCCTGTTCCCATGGACCCCAGCCCCTGGCTACTACCATTCTACTTTCTGTGTCTATGAATTTGACCACTCTAGCTACTTGTGTAAGTAAAATCATACAATATTTGTCTTTTTGTGTCTGGCTTATTTCATTTAGCGTTATGTCTTCACAGTACATCCATGTGGTAGAATGTATCATGTTATTCCCATTTTACAGTAAAAGAAGCTAAACCCAAAGTCATATAGCTAATAAAGTGAAATTGAGATTGACACCAAATCTAAAAGTCAAGTCTGATGAAGAACGATTGTTCTTGATTTATTTAGACTGTAGATATTTAGCTTGGGGAAGAGAACTTTTTGAATATTTGAAGAACTGTAATAAAAATTATTACTTACATAACTCTTCTCTAGACTAATAGGTATAAATTAGAGACAGGCAAATTTTGATTTAGTAGAAGGAAGAATTTTCTAATAGAGCTGTTTTTGGATGATATGGATTACCCTAAAATTGTTGGAAATAACCTTCAAAAGACTGCTGAATGCTCCTGTGACAGACAATATTACAAAGAAGTAAAAAAGTTAAAAATTGGTGAATTCTAAATGTTAATTCTTTGGCAGTCTGCATGGGAGAATAAGATACCTTCAAGGCAGGCCGGGCGCAGTGGCTCACGCCTGTAATCCTAGCACTTTCAGAGGCCAAGGCAGGTAGATCACTTGAGGTTAGGAGTTTGAAACTAGCCTGGTCAACATGGTGGAACCCCATCTCTACTAAAAATACAAGAAAAGTAGCTGGGCATGGTAGTGGTTGCCTCTAATCTCAGCTACTTGAGAGGCTAGAGCAGGAGAATTGCTTGAACCCAGGAGGTAGAAGTTGCAGTGAGCCGAGATCATGCCATTGCATTCCAGCCTGGATGACAGAGCAAGACTCCCTCTCCAAAAAAAAAAAAAAAAAAAAAAAAAAAAAAAAAAAAAAAAAAAAAAAAAAAAAAAAAAAAAAAAAAAAAAAAAAAAAAAAAAAATATATATATATATATATATATGTATACCTTAAAGACAAAGTGCTAAGCTTAAGTGTGAGATCTTTAGCAGTGGAAGCATCACGGATGTTTTCCCTTTAAGTCTGTGGCACATTTCTCTGAATATCCTCAGTAATGGCCAGTTGTTTTCCTCTTAAGGGTAGATTTGAATTTTGAAAACTATTAGAAGTCATTATCATGCCTGGTGAATAAAAATGAGTTAACAGGATACTTAAAAGTTCTCAGCAGTCCAGTGCTAATTTACCTTTTTCCTAGATTTACTTGCTTTTGTCAGAACCTTCCTGAGCATTTATGCCCTTTGGCTTTTGATGTTCATCCCTTTTTTCTCCTCCTCCTCTCACCAAAATTTTACTTATTCTTCAGGCACAATGCCGATTTTCTTTCCTTTGTGAAATTCTCCAGAATTTTTAACTTGGTTTACTTCCTCTTCAGTGTTAACCTATCACTGTTTATTTATCCTTTTTTAGAGTATATTTAACACAACCGCCTTGTACTTTGGTCTGTGTAGTCTAGATTATAAGCGATGTAAGCAGGAGGGATAGTATCATATTCATCTTTGTTTCTGAACAGGACCACAGTATAGTAAGAGTTCAGTTACATTAATTTAATTTAAATGAAATCAATATTGGGGCCAGGCGCTGTGGCTCACGCCTGTAATCCCAGCACTTTGGGAGGCCAAGGTGGGTGGATCACCTGAGGTTCAAAGACCAGCCTGATCAATATGATGAAACCCTGTCTCTTTTAAATAAATAAATAAAATAAATAAATAAATAAATAAACTCTGTCTCTTAAAATAAAAAAATAAATCAGTATTAGTGATGTTAGGTTAACACGAGGTGAAACTATAAAATAATGAGACCAAATTCCTTACGTGACCTTTACGCCAGTTACAGATGAGATATTTCACACAGATTCTGAATAATGGCAGTATTGAATTTGTACTTTCCCATGATGAATTAAAGAAGAAAACACTGTCTAGATATAGTGTCTGATTTTCAAAATAAGTTTTTTCCTTTTTTTTTGCTTGCCGATTTCATTGGATAAAATAAGTTTTAAAATTAGCCAAAATACTGGCATGGCTCTGTTTCATAGGATTACAGAAGCACTTTGTTTTAGACTTCTTTGTACTTTTTGCGGTTTCCAAGTTTTCTGATATAAACATGAATTGCTTTTATAATTTAAGAAATCCTGTTGATAAAATTTAAGTCAGTTTCATTACTCTGTGATTATGTAGGAATCATAACATGATATATTAAAAGCCTTGTTACATAGTGGTAGTTTTCCTTGTTACTTAGTGATAGCAAGGTTATGTATCACAGATGGATAAATTTTGGCTTCAATAAATACAGTTTGATTTATTGAGTACCTCCCGTAGGTGGAGCACTATGCTATACTGATAGCATATTTTTGATAGAATTGGAACCCAAGACATGTATATGATCTTATGATCTATTCTTGTTTGTTTTAAATTTAACAATTTAATTGGTTAAAAAAACATTTATTGAACTGGATAGCACCCAGGACTGAAAGTGGTTTAGAATGCTTCTTTTTCCTGTTCTTAACTTTGCATTTAAAAAATTAAATTCCACTGTTTAACTATTAAAACATTTATCAGATCTACCTAAATAAATCGTGTAGTCTGTTTTCATGGAAAGCACAACTTTGATTTTAGGAATATCAGATAAGGAACCCCAAAGTTGTATAGCTCACATCCTGTGAGCCTTCTGGATCACTGATGCTGCTAATGCTGCTCCTCAGTCCCATCTTTGAGGCCACCCTGTATTCAAATTCCTATGCTAAATTGCCCAGGGAACCTGATGCTGATACCCTGGTAGCCCAAAAAGACTACTTGCCTTATACCTCCACTTAATGCAGACCCCTGCCTCCTTACCCTTCCGCTTGGAACATACCCATAATGATATAAATTCATGTAATTTTGAAATGATATTTTAAAGAGACAGTTTGGGCAGTAAATAGCAGAATTAAGGAGTTTCTTAATATAAATGGTTTGTGTTAACTGAATACACTATTCCTTAGAGTACTTATCTTGTACTAGCCAGAGCACATTGTATGTGACTCCTGTTGGGCTAATTTTGTGTAGCAAAGATGAATTTGTAAAAGAATGTAGGTTTTAAGGCTTTGTTAATAATAAGTTATTTCACCTCTTTCATTTACTCAAAGTCATGTCTTCTGGGATCTTTCATTTTGGTATCCAAATTATGGAGGAAATGAACAACTTTAGGACAAAGTAGCTTAAGAGGATGGCTTTAAACTAGGTGTTTAGGAGTGGCTCAAAAAATGAAAAACACAGTTTACTTTGATCTGGGAAAGGTCCCAAATTCTGGAACAAAATAGAAATTAAAGACCAGAGGAAAAAATATTGATTCTATCTCCTTGAAATGTGAAGAATAATAGATGCAAGATAATGTAGTATCACAGCATCAGATATGAAATTTTTGAAAATATTTGGAAAGATAAGACCAAGGAAGTTGTATATAGTTAAAAACCAGATTTAGAATTCATGAGGATGAATCAAATCATCTCCCACTTCTGCAGTGTACTAGAATTGAAACTTCTCCCCCACACATCCCTCCACTACTCCATTCAGGAGCTTCTGCTCTTCTCTCAGAGAGAGAGAGTTAAAAAGTACCCAATTATGTGTGGCTGTTGAGTCTTATTTTGTTTGAAAAGTGTGAATGAGAAGCAGGAGTGGGCCAAGCTAAGTCTGTGACTCTTGACTCCAGTAAGTTTGAGGAATGGGATTTAATAGATGCTACCAAGTTAGGCTTTTAGTATGCATTTAATCCTAATCAGTGCTGTATTTTATAGTGATAATCAGACTAACGTGTGTTTTTGCTAATACCTATTTAGTAGATACAGAAAGAGTACTTTAGTAATTTTAGGCTATGAATGCTTATATCTTTTGAGTGGGCCTGCTCATTTCTTCTCTGAGTGGGAGATGATGAATCTTGTACAGTGAAATTCTTATTTGTCCTTGGTTATACTTAGGATTGATCTGGAGTGGATTAAAAAGCAAAACCCCAAAAAACTGATGAATTCTAGAAACCTGAATCTGGAGGTTTGGAACTTGATAAGCAGGCACCATAAGTCTTGATGGTAGTGCAGCCTGTGAGTGAGAGGCTAACAACTTTTATGTGAAGTATAATAATCTAGTTTTATCTTAATTCATCTTGGAATTTCTGTCAAACATTATGTCTGTCCAGTGATAACTGCTGTATAAATATTTGTTTAGATTACTGAGTGGAGCATAAGCTTTCAAGGTGTTCAGAGTTTGGCTAGGAGACAGAATGGACTCAATTCTGTTCTCTGAAACTAATAATATTTTCTAAAAGAAATGTTGATGTGGGCTTGAATGTGAGAGCTGGGACTTTGGATTGGGGTACAGATGGAAAGGTATTTTTTGCTGTGTGTGAAAATCAAGCATAGGGAAAAGAGCAAGTGATATATTTGAATAGGGTAGAGAAAAGACCTATGAAGATGCTTAACTAAAGGGACATTTGTTAGGAAACAAGTGAGAAATAAAGTTGAGTCATTGAGTTGGAGGTCATACTGTGAATGACCTGTGAAATCTAGGAAGAGAGTTTTTGAATATTGGAATGCTCTTAACAAAAGCATTTTGGAGAGGTTAGTGTGGCAATAGTATGTAGGTGAGAACACAAGTCATAGCTACCTTTACTGGCTGGAAAACAGGCTCTGAGATTGATGTCCACCTCTTGTGCCCTGAAGTATTCAAACCAAAGCATTGAATTCAAACCAGAGTATTGAATCCACAGTGATACTATATCCATTTCCTACCAACCACTTAACATATGTTGCATGAAAACCATCACATCAAGCTAAATGACTAAAGATTAGGTCATTTATCTAAGAAGGAAATAATAGATATCATTTTGATTTCAAGATTTCGTTCCTCTTCAAAAACATTCACTTTGTTAAAAAATGTCATTTTGATCTTATTAACACTATTATAAGGATAATCTCAAAGCAGAATTTTGTAACCTTGACATTTGGGTCAGATAACTCTTTGTTGTGGGTGCTGTTCTGTGCACTGTAGGATGTCTGGCAGCATCCCTGGCCAACCAGGAGTGTCTCCAGACATTGCCAGGTGTCCTTTAGGGGCAAAATTACCACAAGTGAAGAATGATTGCCTTGGCCGGGCAGTAGTGGCTCATGCCTGTAATCCAAGCACTTTGGAGGCCAAGGCGGGCGGATCACCTGAGGTTGGGAGCTCAAGACCAGCCTGACCAACATGGTGAAACCTCGTCTTTGGGGAAAAAAAAAAAAAAAAAAAAGAATGATTGCCTTAAAGGATACTTATGGTATGGTGTCAACGTGACCAGAAATATCAAGTACTACATTGCAGTAGTAAGTTTCGTATTCTGATTACTTTGCTCCATTTACATTTTCTGTGTCAAAAATAGTGCTTGATATGGTTTGACTCTGTGTCCCCACCCAAATCTCTTCTTGAATTATACTCCCATAATTCCCACATGTTGTGAGAGATAATTGAATCATGGGGGCAGTTTCCCCTATGCTGTTCTCATGGTGGTGAATAAGTCTTACAAGATCTGACAGTTTTATCAGGGATTTCATCACAAGATCTGACGGTTTTATCAGGGGTTTCATCACAAGATCTGATGGTTTTATCAGGGGTTTTCACTTTTGTGTGCTCCTCATTCTCTCTTTGCTTGCTGCCATCCATGTAAGATGTGACTTGCCTCCTCCTTGTCTTCTGGCATGATTGCGAGGCTTCCCCAGCCATGTGAAAGTGTAAGTCCAATTACGCCTCTTTTGTAAATTTTCCATTCCCAGGTATGTCTTGATCAGCAGCATGAAACCGACTAATATAGTGCTGTTCTGAAAATTAGGAATAACTGAAGTGATTTGGTACTGCTTGAGAGTCAGTGGAGCGCTAACCAGATGGGATGCCAGAACAGTACAGGTATTGAGCGACTTACGACCTATGCAACTTACGACCATTAAACTTCATGACCACAATCGCTAGCCACGACTGCTCCACGTCTGGCAGCGCAAACGTTGCCCAGCTGGGCGTATGACAGTGCGGACCAGCTTCCAGCAGCACTACCATCTCCTCGTGTATATAGCCTACTCAACTTACGACCAAATTGTGTTACAACCAGTCTGTCGGAACCAATCATGGTCGTAAGTCGAGCACTAGCTGTAGAATTAAATGAGAACTGCCTTGGGGAAACTGTAATGAATGGTCACCCAAGAAGTAATCAAATATTTATTGAGTCGGGGTGGAGCACTGTCTGTAATGAGACGAAATAGGCATAAGAACTTTGATGGTTGGAAAGTTTCATGAAAATCTTCAAAAAAGACTTCATGGTCAGTCTTGAACTGTCCTTAAAGTAAGGCTGGGTTAGATTAAAAAAGGAAATTCTTTTTTTTCCATCATAGTGAAAAGAACTATGAACAAAGAATCTATAGATGAAACTCTCAATGATGCATGAAACAAACATTTATTTGGTCAGTTTGGCTGAACACAGGTTTTTTTTTTTTACTGGAGTAAAGATCAAAGGACATAGTTTTGAATCTGAACACAGGATTTTGAAAACTAAGCTGTGGAGTATGTCTGATGAGAAAGTTTTTAAGCTGTGAAACAGTGTTACGTAGATCTGTGTTTTAGAGTGTAAGTGGTAAAGTGTTGATAAATTGGAAGTATGAAAGTCTGCTAGGTATGCCTAGACTAGAGCGCGGTCAGTGGAAATGAAAAGGAAGGGATGGATTTAAGAAGCATTAGTGAATCAGTAGGCTATGTCAATTGAATATCAAGAGAGACAACAGTCAATATTAGCTCAGACATTTTCATTTATTGACTGGAAAAGATGCTAACTATTTTGAGGGTTTTTGGGGGGATGTCCATAGGAAGCAGCTTAGAACTCTGTGATTGGCACCAAGGAGAAAGATTAGAACTAGTAGTATTAGAAAATTATGTATGTCCAAAAACCAATAGTTGGTTATGGCAAAACAGCACCAAAAACTTTCCAATAAGAAAAAAGTTATCTGATAAACATAGAATTAAATAGTAGGAAGAAGTATTGAGTTGTATCTTGAGAGGCAACAGTTGTTAGAATAACAAAAACATTGTGGGCTATATAACGTGAAGAAATAGAAGAGCTCATTTTTTATACTATATATGCATTTTCAGACCCTCAACTCAACTTCTAGCTTTTGTAATTAAACAAGTGATATAGAAGAAACTGATGGGAAAGGGAAAAAGTTAAGGGATTAGAGAGTAGGTTAAATTTAGCCACTTACGGAAATTGGGATAATTTGATTACTGTCACTTTGGAGAGAGATCCTGGTTAATGGTTATGGGTTTTTTGTTTTTTAAGGCTGAGTCTCGCTCTGTTGTCCAGGCTGGAGTACACTGGTGCAATCTCGGCTCACTGCAGGTTTTGCCACCCTGGTTCAAGCAATTCTCTTGCCTCAGCGTCCTGAGTAGCTGGGATTACAGATGCCCACCACCATGCCTGGCTAACTTTTTTTTTTTGGTAGAGACGGGGGCCTTGCCATCTTGGCCAGGCTGCTCTCAAACTCCTGACCTCAGGTGATCTGCCTCCCTTGGCCTCCCAAAGTGCTGGGATTATAGGCATGAGCCACTGTGCCCGGCCTGTTGTGGGTATTTTGAAAGGAACAAATGATGAAATGATTATGAGTTAAAATAGGAAAAATTTGATTCAACTGATCTTACAACTGATAACCAAATGGTTAGGACCAAGGAAAAATGTAAAATTTTCATTGTTATAGTATTTCAGGAAAAAAATGCCATGCTCTTTTATGAATTCTTCATACTTATTTCCTTGAGTTCCTTTTTTGTTGTGTTCCAGGAAGTTTTCTTTGGAGATGAGGAGGCATAAGGGATGATGTGAAATATTCTTATTCCTGTTCTTGAGAAGCTTGGAATCCCATGTGAAGAGAGCTATAAAATTATATGCAAATTGTGTATATACACAGAATTCCAAATTCTAACAATGAAGGATTAGATTAGGTTTTCTCTAGGACTATGTGAATTCTACTAATACTATTCCTTCTTTCCCCCAAGTGTGTTTTGTGCTTTCTGACCATCTCAGAATCCTCACATACCCATTCTTATCTTTCTGTATAATTCAAAGGAAAAAAGAAAGTGAATGTCTAGGCTGGTATTCTTAAATATTAACTTTAGTTCTATAAGCAGAATACAGTATACCTGTCTCTTACCTCCTACTCTGGCATGTAACATAAAAATATTGTTAAACTTTGTTTAGCACTTTATGTTGTTGAGGTTAAACACTTTTAATATACATATATTTTATATATTTATAAATATTTTATATATTTATAAATATATAAATGTAGATTATATGTAATTACATATTTAGATTTTTCTCATTCTTACCTGGTTCATAATTTCACAAAGTAGGTAAAATATTTTAATTTTATTATGACTCAAACTAATTTTAGTACCTATAGGAATACTGCAGATAGAAAATTCTCTCAGGTGACAATTTTTTAATCTTTACTGTATTAATAAACCATCGTTATCCATGTTTTGTGAATTCAAACTTTATGTTCCTGTATCTTTTCCAAGATAATTTATTTGTAAGATGCTTTATCAACAGTATGAAAAGTGTTAATTTTTAAAACCTAAATTATTAAGCTGACAAAAAAATTAAGTTGCTGTACTTTAGCAGTATGCATTAGTACTATCTTAGATTTGAAGAATATATCATTTGCTAAAAGTATGACATTTTAGCGAGGAACTAACATGGTTTCTTTTTTTTTTTTTTTCCTTTTTTTTTTTTTTAAAGATGAGGTTTCACCATGTTGGTCAGGCTGGTCTTGAACTCCTGACCTGAGGTGATCCGCCCACCTTGGCCTCCAAAATGCTTGGATTACAGGCGTGAGCCACTACGCCTGGAACTAACGTGGTTTCTATGGGTAAGGTCCTGTTTTAGTCATGAAAAAGCAAAGCATTCTGAAAGAAATTGTGTGGATTACATATTTATGTAATGATTGTATATGTTATATATGTACATACCCATACCCATGTATGTTTTCTATGGACTAAAAACTTCTTGTGTTAATAATTGCTATTTATATATGCAGTTGCAGCTGAAAAGATCTGTGTTAGTATACATAAGACTGTTTTGCAGCTATTGCCACAATTTGCAGAGTCTGGAATAGTTTGAGACTCCAGGTCTTTTGGATATCTTCTCTCAAAAAGAAGCAACTCAGTTTCTGATTGATGCCGTGTAGGTTGGCCTCACTGTAGCTAGTGTTTCCCAGAATTCCCAGGTATTTATGGCTCAGTACTAGAAGGTTTGTTCTTTGAAGACTTAATTCTCAACCTCAAGTTTAGTGACACTGCAAGGAATATCAAAATTGTTTTGATTCTCTTAAAATTAAAAAAAACCCATGCCATACTGGATTGGGAATAAAGTGAGCCATGAAATGAAAATGGAAGCTTAAATGCTGTTTCTAAAAGTTTGAAATTCACTTCTTTAAAAGCTTTTCTTCAGTTTACTCTGCTTGCTTTGCACTGTTTTTTGAACCATGCTGTTTTGTGTTCTGTCATACCTAACTGTTTATATACATGTGTATCCTACCCTGCAACTAACATTGCTTCAGTGCTTGGAAATAGCTCTATTCTAAAACTTAATATTGAGTTTGCCTTGCTAATAATTATTAGTATTATTGATAATATTTTTGATATTTCTCTAAAAACCAGAAGAACATATTATATATATTTATATAAATATAGTACTATGTCTTTTACTCACCTGGTGGGTCAAATATGATAGTAAAATAGCACTATGGTCAATCTGGAAATTCAAAAAGACATTATATATTTGAATTGAATATGTTTTTCTTCAATTTAATTGTGATTTTTGGTTGTAATAGTAGGTGGGATTGATTGAAACTTTATATTTTATAGTTGGTAAGGCTTAAGAGAAAAGAGCAGGGAACATTGTGGCTATTAAAATGATTGCTATATTGAAGTCTCTTGTTTGTTTCTGTTTCAAGGGACAGCGTTTCTCTCTGTTGCCCAGGCTGGAGTGCAGTGGCATAGTCATAGCTCACTGCAGCCTTGAACTTTTGAGCTCAAGCAGTCCTCCCACCTCAGCCTCCCAAGTAGCTGGGACTACAGGCTCTTGCCACCATGGTTGACTGATGTTTTTTAAAAAACTTTTGTACAGACAGTGTCTCACTATGTTGCCCAAGTTGGTCTTGAACTCCTGGCCTCTGGTGATCATCCTACCTCAGCCTTTCACAGTATTGGGATTACAGATGTGAGTCACCATGCCTGGCCCTATTAAATTCTTTAATTTAGGAATCTTTTATATTCTCTTAAGCAATGCTATTAGGCAGTAAAGTTTAATATTTAAGAGTACTGCTTCTGGAACAATTTTAGTTTTGCCATTTAATAGCTATGCCGCTTTGGGCAAGTTACTTATCTCACTTGTCTCAGTGACCTCATCTGTAAAATGGAGATTATAATAATACCTCTTTCATAATTTTGTAATGAAGATTAAAAGAGCTACTATATTTAAAATACTGAAACAATGTCCAGCATTTAATGAGCATTTGATACAGTATAAATTATAGTAATTGCTATTACCATATTGACTAAGAAAACTTATTAAAGCATTATAAGCAATGTATCCTAATGGGTTAGAATTACTAAATTATATTTGCTTGGGAGTAAAACCAAAGATACTTGTATTTTTTTATTTTTATTTTTTGAAACAGAGTTTTGCTCTTGTCATCCAGGCTGCAGTACAATAGTGCGATCTCAGCTCAGTACCTCCACCTCCCAAGTTCAAGCCATTCTCCTGACCCAGCCTCCCAAGTAGCTGGGATTACAGGCACCTGCCACCACGCCCAGAGAATTTTTGTATTTTTAATAGAGATGGGGTTTCACCATGTCAAGGCTGGTCTTGAACTCCTAACCTCAGGTAATCCACCTGTCTTGGCCTCCCAAAGAGCTGGGATTACAGGCATGAGCCACCTTGCCCAGCCCAAAGAGAAGATAAACTTTTATTAATGAAGGTTTTTTAATGATAGAATTATAAAAATGGAAACAAAATTAGTCTCAAAGTGGCCTCTTTGATTTAATTTACTTTGGTATGCTCCCTTTATCTCTTTTCATATTGCTTTTTAAAACATAGACATGGTAGCCGGGCACGGTAGCTCAAGCCTGTAATCCCAGCACTTTGGGAGGGTGAGGCGGGTGGATCACGAGGTCAAGAGATCGAGACCATCCTGGTCAACATGGTGAAACCCCGTCTCTACTAAAAATACAAAAAATTAGCTGGGCGTGGTGGCGCGTGCCTGTAATCCCAGCTACTCAGAAGGTTGAGGCAGGAGAATTGCCTGAGCCCAGGAGGCGGAGGTTGCAGTGAGCCGAGATCGCGCCATTGCACTCCAGCCTGGGTAACAAGAGTGAAACTCCGTCTCAAAAACAAACAAACAAACAAAAAAACATAGACATGGTTTTTTTATTCACTGTTAATTCAGATCCAAATATTTGAACATGTATAGTGTCTGTGTTGGGAATTGTGCTTTGGATGTTGTGAAGACTGTCTGTTCTGCATTGAATGTACCTTTCTCAGTGAATAGGTAGAGGGGGATGATTTTCAGGTAGTAGAAGTCTGATTATTTTCCTCAGCCTATAAAAAATTTGCATCTAAAGAAATTTATTTCAGTAACACTTTTAGTATAACTTTTATTTTTATCTTAAATTTAAATCATTTTTGTCCTTGCCTTCAGTAGCCTACGTTCAGCTGGCTACAACATGAAAAGTGATTACTATAGTCACCACATATTCAGCAAAGTAACTCCTGTCTCCTTTCCTCTCACTATTATTTAATTATTAATATATGTCTGCCGTGTGTAGACATACATTAATAACGTGAAGGAAAGTCTAGAGAGACATGCCAAATTGTAAATAATTTTGGGGTGTAATTTTGGTAAAAAAAGGGAGATTATTATTTTTTATATTTGTACACTTCTATATTACTAGAAGTTATTACACTTAAAAATAGTTATATTCTTAGTTGTCTTTAATCACCGTGTAATACAGGTATGTGTGACATATGGGCCAAATTACATTTCTAATAACTCTCAGTATTTAACAATGTACTTAAATTGTATTTAATGGTGTTTAGTTCGTTTGTAATGATTGTTCTAAGGAAAAAAATGGGATCTCAAAAGGCCAATTTATTTCTATCAGATTTTAACAGTTTTATTGAGATGTGATTTGTATATTGTAAAATGCACCAGTTTAAAGTGTACTATGGGTTGGGTGCAGTGTCTCATGCTTTTAATTCCAGCACTTTGGGAGGCTGAGGTGGGTGGATTACTTGGTGTCAGGAGTTCAAGACCAGGTTGGCCAATGTGCCAAAACCCAGTCTCTACTAAAAATACAAAAATTAGCCAGTAGGCTGGCGTGCATGCCTGTAATTCCAGCTACTCAGGAGCCTGAGGCATGAGACTTACTTGAACCTGGGAGACGGAGGTTGCAGTGAGCTGAGATCATGCCACTACACTGCAGCCTGGGAGATGAAGTGAGACTGTCTCCAAAAAAATTAATAAACAGATAAGAAAGTGTACTGTGGTTTTCAGTGTTTGGTGGTATTTAATATATTCACAGAATTGTACAGCCATCACCATAATTTAGTTCTAGAATATTTCCAGCATACCCAAAAGAAACCGTGTACTCATTAGTAGTCATTTCCCATTCCTTCTCTCCACCCCCTCATCCATCCCCAGGCAACCACTGATCAACTTGTCTCAGATTTGCCTATTCTAGACATTCCTTATAAATGGTATCATACAATCTGTGGTGTTTTGTGACTGGCTTCTTTTGCCTAGCATAATGTTTGAAGTTCATGTTGTAGCATTTTTATTGCCTCCAACACATTTTTTTAAATGTCTCGTTTCAAATTGTAAATACCAACTCAAAAAATTCAAACAGGACAAAAGCGAATGAAATACAAAGTAAGTCTCTTATTAGAATAGGGACAAGGGGGCTGGGCACAGTGGCTCACACCTGTAATGCCAGCACTTCAGGAGGCTGAGGTGGGCAGATCACGAAGTCAGGAGTTCGAGAACAGCCTGGCCAAATATGGTGAAACCCTGTCTCTACTAAAAATCCCTCACTTAGCCAGGCATGGTGGCATGAGCCTATAATCCCAGCTACTTGGGAGGCTGAGACAGTAGAATCGCTTGAACCCAGGAGGCAAAGGTTGCAGTGAGCCAAGATCACATGACCTCACTCCAGCCTGAGCAACTGAGTGAGACTCCATCTCAAAAATAATAATGGGAGTAAGGGGCAGAATTTCCTTTTTGATAGGATGTATCTAAATGTCTACAAAGATACTTTCTTAAAACATTTTGCATCAATGTTGTGCACAGTGGGGACACCTAATACAATCTTACTAGAGATGTTGCAGAAAGTTTTCCTGAAGAATTGACATTTAAGCTGATACCCAGTAGAAAATAGAGAAGAGCTGGGAGAAGATGAACAAGGGAGGGTGGGGTAAGCAAAAAGTGGAATCAGACTTGTTGCAAGGGGAACAACATGCACAAATGACCTAGCAAAAGTGTTGGGCTTTCCAGGCATAGAAATTAATTCCATATGGTTGCTATTTAAATTTGTGTGGTGGAGGAAGGTGAGAAACGAAGCTAAAGAAGTACTATAACAGTTAAATCATTGGTTAGGTCTCAGGGGCTGTAGGGATCATTTTTGGAAAAAACTCCATCCTAAGGGGAGAGGGAAACTGGCACAGAATTTTTAGCAAAAGAATACTAATAAAGTCAGTTTTGTATTTGAGAAAACACTAGCTGCAAGTGTACAAGATGAATTTGAAGAGCAGGCAAGACCAGAGATTTTCAAAATTAAAAATCTTTTTTTCAAAATTGTTTTATCCATATCCATTCTTTGCCCTTTGCATTTTTTATATAAATTTTAGGATCAACTTGTCAGTTTCTGTTAAAAATGGCTGCTGAAGTTTTCTAGGGATGTATTGATTCTATAGGTCAATTTGGTGGAGTTAACGTCTTGAAAGTATTGTGTTTAGATCTATAAACATGATATATCTCTTCATTTGTCTTTCATTTTCTCTCAGCAATATTTTATAGTTTGCAGTGCACATCTTGCATTTCATTTGTTCAGTTTATTCCTATTTTATTCTTTTTGATGCTGTTGTGAATGAAATTGCTTTATCTATTTCATATTCAGGTTGTTTATTGGTAATGGTTAGAAATACAGTCGAGTTTTTGCTTATTGATCTTGTGTCTTGTGACTTGCAGAACACATTTGTGATATTATTTCTTTTTAAGAGTTCTACAAAGGATTTTCTGTATACAATATCAACATGTCTGCGATTAAATATTGGTTTTACTTCTTTCTTTTCAATCAGGATGTCTTTAGTTTCTTTTTCTTGCTTTATTGTACTGGCTATGTAGATACTCTAGTACAGCATTTAATAAAAGTATGAGAGTGTGCATCCTTACCTTGTTCCCAGTCTTAGGAGAAACTATTTGGTCTTTTACTGTTGTCTGTTTTTTCTGAAAGACTTTGTATGAGATTAGCATTATTTCCTTAATATTTGATAGAATTAATAAATGAAAGCATCTGGACTTGAACTTTTCTTTGTGGGAAGGTTTTTAAATTTATTTTTATTTTTATTTATTTTTTGAGATGGAGTCTCACTCTGTTGCCCAGGCTGAAGTGCAGTGGCGCAATCCCTGCTCACCGCAACCTCTGCCTTCCGGGTTCAAGCCGATTTTCCTGCCTCACTCTCTGGAGTATCGGGGACTAGAGGCATGTGCCACTACACCTGGCTAATTTCACCGCACATGACCGGTTTTAAAATTTCCAGTTCAGTTTATTTTATAAGTCTATTCAGGCTCTCCTTCTTGAGTTTTTAGAGTTTTTTTTTTT
>NW_016107439.1:4690395-4695990 GCF_001604975.1 Cebus imitator | reverse complement strand
AAAAAAAAAAAAAAAAACACTTTTAGCCTCCGTACTTTTCTGTTTTCTATTTAACTGATTTCTACTTTAATCTTCATAATTTCCTTCCTTCTTGCTACTTTGTTTGTATTTTTTGAGATGGAATCTCGCTCTGTTCCCCAGGCTGGGGTTCAGTGGCAAGATCCGCCTTTTGGGTTCAAGCAATTCTGTCTGCCTCAGCCTCCCAAGTTGCTGGGATTACAGGTGTCTGCCACCATGCTTGGCTAATTTTTGTATTTTTTAACAGAGACAGGGTTTTACCATGTTGGCCAGGCTGGTCTTGAACTCCTGAGTTCAGGTGATCCACCCGCCTTGACCTCCCAGAGTACTAGGATTATAGGCATGAGGCACTGTGCCCAGTCTCCTTTGGGTTTAGTTTGCTCTTGTCTAATTTTTCAAGCTTAGATTATTGATTTTAGACCTCTTTTCTTTCCTAATATAAGTATTTGAAATTATGAATTTTTCTCTAAGCACTGTTTTAGCGTCATCATATAAGTATTGGTATGTTGTGTTTTTGTTTTTGTTTTCAGCTCACAGTATTTTCTAATTTCCCTTGTGATACATTATTTGACCTTTATTATTGATTGATTGATTGATTGATTGACGGAGTCTTGCTCTGTTGCCAGGCTGGAGTGCAGTGGCGCAATCTCGGCTCACTGCAACCTCTGCCTCCTGGGTTCAAGCGTTTCTTCTGCCTCAGCCTCCCAAGTAGCTGGGACCACAGGCGCGTGCCACCATGCCCCGGCTAATTTTTGTATTTTTAGTAGGGACGAGGTTTCACCATGTTAGCCAGGATGGTCTCCATCTCTTGACATCATGATCTGCCCACTTTGGCCTCCCAAAGTGCTGGGATTACAGGCGTGAGCCATGCATGCCCCAGGCCGACCTTTGTTATTTATAAGTATGCTGTTTTATTTTCAAATATTTGGAATTTACTAAATTACTTTCTGTTGCTGATTTTTTTTTTTCAATTTTTTTTTTTAAATTGCATTTTAGGTTTTGGGGTACATGTGAAGAACATGCAAGATTGTTACATAGGTACACACATGCCGTGTGATGTGCTGCCTTCCTCCCATCACCTACATCTGGCGTTTCTCCCCATGTTGTCTCTCTCCAACTCCCTACCCCCCGCTGCCCCTCGCCTGTTTCCCCCCTATAGACTCCAGTGTCTGATGCTCCCCTCCCTGTGTCCATTGTTCAACATCCGCCTATCAGTGAGAACATGCGGTGTTTGATTTTCTGTTCTTGTGTCAGTTTGCTGAGAATGATGGTTTCCAGGTTCATCCATCTCCCTACAAAGGACACGAACTCATCGTTTTTTATGGCTGCATAATATTCCATGGTATATATGTGCCACATTTTCCCTGTCCAGTCTATCATCGATGGGCATTTGGGTTGGTTCCAGGTCTTTGCTATTGTAAACAGTGCTGCAATGAACATTCGTGAGCATGTGTCCTTATAGTAGAACAATTTATAATCCTTTGGATATATACCCAATAATGGGATTGCTGGGTCAAATGGAATTTCTATTTCTCGGTCCTTGAGGAATCACCACACTGTCTTCCACAATGGTTGAACTAATTTACACTCCCACCAACAGTGTAAAAGCATTCCTGTTTCTCCACATCCTCTCCAGCATCTGTTGTCTCCAGATATTTTAATGATCGCCATTCTAACTGGCGTGAGATGGTATCTCAATGTAGTTTTGATTTGCATTCCTCTGATGACCAGTGATGATGAGCATTTTTTCATATGTTTGTTGGCGTCATGTACAGGTATTGATCGACTTACCACCTATGCAACTTATGACCATTCGACTTTACAACCACAATCCCTAGACATGACTGCTCCGCATCTGGCAGCGCAAACGTTGCCCAGCTGGGCGTACGACAGTACGGACCAGCTTCCGGCAGCACTACCATCTCCGCGTGCACCATTTCAACTGTACATATAGCCTACTCAACTTATGACCAAATCATGTTATGACCGGTCCGCGGTCCTGACCGTGGTCGTAAATCGAGCACTAGCTGTATGTCTTCTTTTGTAAAGTGTCTGTTCATGTCCTTTGCCCACTTTTGAGTGGACCTGTTTGTTTTTTTCTTGTAAATCTGTTTTAGCTCTTTGTAGATTCTGGATATCAGCCCTTTGTCAGATGGATAGATTGCAAAATTTTTTTCCCATTCTGTTGGTTGCCGATTCACTCTAATGACTGTTTCTTTTGCTGTACAGAAGCTCTGGAGTTTGACTAGGTCCCATTTGTCTATTTTGGCTTTTGTTGCTTGTTGCCAGTGCTTTTGGTGGTTGGGTCACGAAGTCCTTGCCTACGCCTATGTCCTGAATGGTTTTGCCTAGGTTTTCTTCTAGGGTTTTGATGATGTTAGGTCTTATGTTTAAGTCTGTAATCCATCTGGAGTTAATTTTAGTGTAAGATGTCAGGAAACGGTCCAGTTCCTGCTTTCTGCATATGGCTAGCCAGTTTTCCCAACACCGTTTATTAAACAGGGACTCCTTTCCCCGTTGCTTGTTTTTGTCAGGTTTGTCAAAGGTCAGATGGTTGTAGATGTATGGTGTTGCCTCCAAGGCCTCTGTCCTGTTCCATTGGTCTATATCTCTGTTTTGATACCAGTAAGTATCATGCTGTTTTGATTACTGTAGCCTTGTAGTATAGTTTGAAGCCCGGTAGTGTGATGCCTCCTTTGTTTTTTTTTTTTTTTTTTTNTTTGCTTAGAATTGACTTGGCTATGCGGGTTCTCTTTTGGTTCCTTATGAAGTTTAAGGTGGTTTTTTCCAGTTCTGTGAAGAAGGTCATTAGTAGCTTGATGGGGACAGCATTGAATCTGTAAATTACTTCAGGCAGTGTGGCCATTTTCACGATATTGATTCTTCCTAACCATGAACATGGAATGTTTCTCCATCTGTTTGTGTCCTCTCTTATTTCATTGAGCAGTGGTTTGTAGTTCTCCTTGAAGAGGCCCTTTACATTCTTTGTTGGTTGTATTCCCAGGTATTTTATTCTCTTTGTAGCAATTGTGAATGGCAGTTCGTTCTTGATGTGGCTCTCTTTAAGTCTGTTATTAGTGTATAGGAATGCTTGTGATTTTTGCACATTGATTTTGTATCCTGAGACTTTGCTGAAGTTGCTTATCAGTTTCAGGAGATTTGGGGCTGAGACGATGGGGTCTTCTAGATATACAATCATGTCATCTGCAAATAGAGACAATTTGACTTCCTCCTTTCCTATTTGAATACCCTTTATTTCTTTTTCTTGCCTGGTTGTTCTGGCTTGTTGCTGATTTTTAATTTAATTGCATTGTGGTCAGAAACCATACTTTAAAGAATTTCAGTTTTTAAAAATTCAGGAAGACTTGTTTTATGTCCTAGCCAATGGTCTATCCTGGAGAATGTTCCATGTGCAACTAAAAAGAATGTGTTGGCCGGGCGCGATGGCTCAAGCCTGTAATCCCAGCACTTTGGGAGGCCGAGGCGGATGGATCACGAGGCCAAGAGATCGAGACCATCCTGGTCAACATGGTGAAACCCCGTCTCTACTAAAAATACAAAAAAAAATTAGCTGGGCTTGGTGGCACATGCCTGTAATTCCAGCTACTCAGGAGGCTGAGGCAGGAGAATTGCCTGAACCCAAGAGACGGAGGTTGCAGTGAGCCAAGATCGCACCATTGTATTCCAGCCTGGGTAACAAGAGCAAAACTCCGTCTCAAAAAAAAAAAAAGAATGTGTTTTCTGTTATTGTTGGATGGAATGTCCCGTAAATGGTTAGGTAAAGTTGGTTGATAATGTTGCTGAAGTGTTCTGTATTTTTTCTGATTCTCCATGTAGTTCTTTTTTTAGTTATTAAGAGTTGGCTATTGAAGCCCCAAAACAAAATTTATGAATTGTTTATTTTTTTTTCGGTTCTACTGCTTTTGTTAGGTATGTTTAAATTTACAACATTGTATCTTCCTGATGTATTGAAATGTTCCTTTTTGTTTCTAATAATTTTTTTTTAATCTTAAAGTCTATTTTCTAACAGCAGTCACTACAGCCCTTGTAGTTACTTTTGCATGGTCTGTTTTTCCCCATTCTTTTACCTTCAACCTATTTATGAATTTAAATCTAAGATGTTTCTTTTGTAGACAGCATATTGTTGTGTCTTATTTTTTAATCCATTCTATCTGCATTTGAGTAGTATGTCCCAGTGCCTTGTTTCGCCTGGTTGGAGGCTCAGCTCCCCATTGGGCCTTCATGAATTAATTTTAGTAGTAATAGGATAATGAGCAATGTTTGTTTTAAGCTAGTACAAACTTGTTAAATCTCAGCCTGTTTTAGGTTGCATTAACTGTCAATAAACTCACTATGTTCATCAGAATTGTGTTCCTCTTGATTAAACCATATTCTATGATTTAAGAAATTCTAAAGTGTCAAAGAGAAAAAAAAATGTTTTTAGTGGGAAAAAGTTATTTTGAACAAGTCCGTATAAGAAATGGGCAAAGAATATGTATAGTTACTACAAATATATTTATTTGTAACGAGAGTTTATTTAGAATTTCCTTTAAAATTCAGGGGCTTAAACAACTCGATCCTGCTAAAGATGCATTCAGTTATGTGATACAACTCAGCTCATGTGTCCTTTGGCAGATTTAGAAGTATGTACTTTGAAACCTCAACCAAAGGTTACCTGACCAAGGAATTTTGTGCCAATATCATATGGGCCAAAGCCCTTTGTTTCTAGACTTCAGGTAGTAGTACATAGGGATGCTGAAATAAGAAGATAGAGTGATACAGAAAATTGGTATACCCAGGGCTTATTGAATCATTTTCTCCCTTTTCATCACACTAAGTATGGACAAAATTGCTTTTATCTGCTAATGGAAGGAAGGAGCATTCTGTATTCTCAATTAAGGGAGAAAGTAGAGGAATGGGTTAAAAAAGTAGTTTATAAAGGTAGGATCAGCAGGTCTTGGTGACAGATTATTGGTGAGGGTAGAAAATAAAAAAGATGGAGAAATCCTATATTACAAGTTTGTAGTCTTTATAACTGAAAAAATTATAATGCTATTAACAAAATAGGAAAGAAATAAGGGATTTGGGGGTAGGGGGGCGGTTGTGGTGTTTTAATTGATTATGAATTTGATGATGTTATATTCATTTAGTTGGTAGTAGTTTCTGTATTTTTAAAGATGTTAAAAGTACCTTGCATCTTTTTTAAAACAGTTTTATCAAGATATATTTATATACCATAAAATTTACTCATAGCTTATAATCAACATATAAAAGTCATTATATGTTAGTGAATTTAGTATATTTACAATGATCAAACCGTTACCATAACTATCACTACCACATAATTTTAGAACATCTATATCCCTCTAAAAAGAAACCTCATTCCCATTCCTACCTTTAGCCCTAGGCAACCACGAATCTCCTTTCTGCTCTATATACTTTTGTAGACATTTCGTATAAATGGATTCTTATGTGTCAATATGTGTTCTTTTGTATTTGGCTTCACTTACTGAACATAATATTTTTGAGGCCATCCATGTTTGTGCTTTTTTTTTTTTTTTTTTTTTTTTTTTTTTT
>NW_016107439.1:4681686-4690190 GCF_001604975.1 Cebus imitator | reverse complement strand
GCAGTAGCATGATCTCGGCTCAGTGCAACCTCCACCTCCAGGTTCAAGCGATTTTCCTGCCTCAGCCTCCCGAGTAGCTGGGATTATAGGCGCCTGCCACCACGGTCAGCTAATTTTTGTATTTTTAGTAGAGATGGGGTTTTGCCATGTTGTCCAGGCTAGTCTCGAACTCCTGACCTCAGGTGATCTGCCCACCTCAGCCTCCCAAAGTCCTGGGATTACAGATGTGAGCCATTTCGCCCAGCCATGTTTTGCACTTTTTAAAAAGGAGTTTTATAGCTAGCAGTAGGGGAACTCTGTGCTTAGTATGTATGAGCCGTGTGGGTAAATTATGTAAATTCCATCAGTGTAGGAAAAAGATACATACCAAAAGAGTAGTGATAATACCATAAAATGTTTTTTTTTTAATTATTCATCTATAGAGGTTTATCTTGCTAAACATTTGCTGACATAGAATATCAGTATATAATATTTACCATAATCTTTAAAGTGGAGTTGCTGAGGTAGAGATTTGTTAAGGAACCTTTGCAGTATTTGAGTTGGAAAAGAGAATGAACCCCATTGGTTTCATTTTGAGTTTTCAGTTATTCTGTAAATTGAGATTTTATTTCACTATTTTTGTTTAAATGAATATGGATTATAAAGAAATGGTCATCTACCCCATTAGCCTTGATGATCTTGATCAAAACTAAAATAATGCATGTGAGTGACAGACCTAAGGTATAGATAGGGGGAAAGAGACAAATGATGGAAAAGGTACTGTTGCTGCTAAAAGTAGTTTGTCTATTCTAGTTCTGTAGATATACATTTATTTAAATATTTACAGTGAAACAACACTTCATATTATTGCATTAACTTGATTAATGTAAATGTGAAATTTTTAACTTTTTATCGAAACCTTTCACTATCTAGACATACAGTATCAAAGCCTAATTTTGTCTGCTTCATAAATTCCACTTAGTGTCTTAATTTGAAAGTCACCCTGGTTAGGAATCAATAACTATTTGCATTTTTCATGTGGAGTCATGCTTGGAATAAATTAATAACAACGGACATAATCTGGACTAATCTGAGAAAAAAACACAAAGTAGAAAATATATGTATGTGCCTCCATATTTTCTGTTCACCTTTTCCCTTCTGTATACCTTCCCTATTAGCTTATAAAATACTGTCTCTTGATTCTTTTCTGAAACTGAAGCAATTTAGTAATTGATTCACATTTAGTTATTTAGGGTTTAAAGTTTTGCTTTTCTCCAACACATTGTCATTTGAAAAGAGGACTACAAATTGGATACTGCTTAACTAAAAGGAATGAATCCCTAATGGTAGATATTTGTATATGTTGTGGGAAGGGAAATAGGTGGAGAGCAAGGAACTTAGCTCCTCCTTATTATTAGAGTTAATAATACAGCTATATTAGGGAGTTAGTCAAGTACTGTTGAAAACATAATAAACAGAAAGACAGGTGTTTTCTCTTAGTCTTAGTTAAAGACATACTTTAGGAATGCCTCATTTGGGTTCACTTAGTAGTTGAAATTTGGATTTATGTTGATTGACTTACTATAATTTTCTGTGCAGTAATTAATATGGGTGATTTAAAATATACTTTATCACTTTTACTCCCTTCTCCCCAATTTAAATCTATCCAAAAGGACCTCTGTTTTATAACCTTGTGCTTAATAAGGAATTTTATTTTGTCTCTTGTTGTCTTCTTCTAGGCTGTATTCATCACCAAAGAAAAAACTTACACCAATGCAGAAATCGGTTAGTCCATTAGTTTGGTGCAGGCAAGTTTTGGATTACCCAAGTCCTGATGTTGAGTGTGCTAAAAAGTCTCTTATCCACAAACTTGATCAAACTATGTCAGGTATGTCTATAATTTTACTTGTAAATTCATCTCTTTGCTTTCTTTAGTTAAAAACAATAAATGTTGAGCAATGTTTTGTTAGGAAGCAATTCTTTGCTTGGAGCGTTTTTCAAATCTCATTGTTCTTACCATCATAAGAGTTTTTCCCATGTTCACATAACCCTGTTCTATCATTTACTTAATAGCTTTTTTTAAAAATATTGTTCTTATTTAGCCTCATCCCAAAGAATGATATCCATGAAATAATGAATTTTACATGATAAACTTTTTTCTAAGACAAGTTAAATAACTATTAAAATGTAAAATGTCTAGTATATAAAGTCATCTCACATTCCACTCTTTGGAGAAACTGATGCAGTAGAAAGTTATAAGTGGAGAACAACAGAGACCTTGTTCTCACTCTAGCCCTTAATTGCTCTGTCACTGCATTATTTAACTTCTGTGAGCTCAGTTATCTCATAAGAATAATGAGCCTTGAAAGGTAATTTTAAGAGTTGTTATATGAAAGACCGTAGCATGTTTTCTGGCTAACAGTAAGTGCTGAGTGAATGTATTTATTTCCCTTGTTATGTTTTTCTATTTGGCATTTTAGGTTTAAATTGCTTTTATGCTCTTTTGTTTAATAGCAGTCACAAAGCTGACAAAATGTGTCTGTGGCTATTTATGACATTTAATGTAGCATGCCAGTGTGGGCAGAAATGTAGGAAAAATATTGTTGATTTCTTCTTGCGTTTCTCTCAATCTGTTTTATGACTCTTACTGTTTTATAAAATGTTCAGATAGTAAAGGGTTGATGCATGATTAGTTTTGTTTTTGTTTTTCTGCTTTATATTTACTTGGCAGCTATATACTTAAAATTACTTATTTTGGCTTTATTATAGAAAACAATATGTGCTTTGTTGTTAGAGTTTAAGCTGAAAATGAACAGAGGAAGCAGAGGGGAGACTAGCTGAACAGTTAATGGCATACAGTAAGGTGAAGTTATTTGGCTGTAAGGGATAGTGGTTATTATATGCAAATGACTTACGAGATGTTACTACACAGCTTCTGAATCTGGGTCAGTTTTGACACTAAAGTATTACTTTTCCTCCATGAAAAGAAGCCCTTTTGTTTGTTTTGTTTTTGTTTTTGAGATGGAGTCTTGCTCTGTCACCAAGGCTGGAGTGCAGTGATGCGATGTTGGCTCACCGCAACCTCCGCCTCCCAGGTTCAAGCAATTCTACTGTCTCAGCCTTCTGAGTAGCTGGGATTGCAGGCACCCACCACCGTACCTGGGTAATTTTTGTATTTTTAGTAGAGACAGGGTTTCACCATGTTGGCCAGGCTGGTCTCAAATTCCTGATCTCAGGTGATCTGCTTGCCTCAGCCTCCCAAAGTGCTGGGATTACCGGTGTGAGCCACCGTACCTGGCCAAAGAAGCCTTTTTGAAAAAGCAATAGCCTTTCTGTGATTTTAAAAAATGTTTAGTATGACTATCAGCTTGTTTGTTTGAATTATACCCTGAAACTTGATTTAAGTTATATTTATAAGAGATTATTAGAAATATGTAGACAAGCTGGTAGACCATTTAAAATAACTACGAATTTTCTGACCAATTTGTGACATTAATGTACTTAATGCCACAGAATATTAAGTATAGAAACCGTCTGACCATGTATTGAGAAATAGTCCTACAGAAGGAACATGATTGAAAGAAAAAAGAATATTCCAAGAGGGCTGGGTGCGGTGACTCACACCTGTAATCCCAGCACTTTGGGTGAGCTCAGGAGTTCAGGACCAGCCTGGGCAACACAGTGAGACCTTGCCTCTACAAAATATATTTTAAAAAATAGCCAGGCAAGCTGGGTGCGGTGGCTCATGCCTGTAATCCCAGCACTTTGGGAGGTTGAGGTGGGTGGATCACGAGGTCAAGAGATCGAGACCATCCTGGTCAACATGGTGAAACTCTGTCTCTACTAAAAATACAAAAAATTAGCTGGGCGTGGTGGCGCGCACCTGTAATCCCAGCTACTCAGGAGGCTGAGGCAGGAGAATTGCTTGAACCCAGGAGGCGGAGGTTGCGGTGAGCCGAGATCGCGCCATTGCACTCCAGCCTGGGTAACAAGAGTGAAACTCTGTCTCAAAAAATAAACAAATAAATAGCCAAGCATGGTGGTGTGTGCCTGTGGTCCCAGCTATTCAGGAGACTGGGGCAGGAGGATCCCTTGAGCCCAGGAAGTTGAGGTTGCAGTGAGCCGTGTTTGCACCACTGCACTCCAGCTTGGGTGACAGAGCAAGACCCTAATGTTGCCAAAAAAAAAAAAAGAAAAAATCCCTAGAAACTGTTTTTCAGTACTCCACCTTAAAAACAATATCATTTATAATTTAATTAGGAATTTTGGTCATTCCACAATATATGTCAGGAATCTGCTATAATAGGCATTGTTCTCAACTCTGAAGATATGGCAATGAATATAATAGACCAAAATATGACTTACTTTTCGGAGCTTATATTCTTATCAGAGGAGTCAGACAGTAAACAAATAAATAAAACTCTGGCAAACTTAGTCTGCAAAGAACCAGATAACAATTTTAGCCTTTGTTGCCTGTAAGATCTCTGTTGCAGTTACTCAGCTTTGCACTTGTAACATGCAAGCAGCCATTGACAATACGTAAATGAGCTGGCATGGCTGTGTTCCAGTAAAACTACTTACAGAAACAGGTGGTGGACTAGATTTGGCCTGAAAGCTATATATATATATATATTTTTTTTTTTTTTTTTTTTTTTTTTTAAGCAACCCCTGGTTTAAAACGTCCTAAGGAGTACAAATTATTAGCAATTGGGACTAGCAGCTTGGACTTGAGGGGTAAAAGCAGAGCTGCTACACCTCAAAAATAGGAATTTTGAGCAAGTGGCTTTTTGCTTTATTGTAAGGAGGGTATTAGTAGGAGTGTGTAAGAAAGGCAGTTACTCTTGAACCATAATTAGGTGTAATTAAGTACTGCATCTGTTTAAGATTGTTTAAATTTTATAGCTGTATTCATAGAACAATAGCTACAACTATAAATACAATGTATATTTGAAATACAAATATGTTTAACATTTTTTAAGGAAAAAAAATTGACTTTTACAAGTTTGAACTTCATAGTTGTAAATCCCCCATTTCCCAAGGAGATTGTTTTTAAAAATACACCTTTTTGGAGCTGAAGTACTGCATTGCAGCAGAACATTTTCTACTCCTTCACACTCAGCTTCTCTGCAGTGCACTACCACTCATTCATAAAATTTCTTCACTTCTTATGATACTGTATTGTCTTTTTAACCCTCATTTACCCTCCCTGCTCTTTTCTTTTCGGTCTTCTTTGAAGATTCTTCCTTTTCTGCCCATTTTAAAAATTGTCATAAAATTATATAATACAAAATTACCCATTTTCACCCTTTAAAAATATACAGTTCTGTCACATTAAGTACATTCATCTTACTGTGCAGCTGTCACTACCGTATCCAGATGAACAGAACTTTTAATCATCCTATACTAAACTAAACTTTTTCATCATCCCATACTGAAATTCTGTACTCATGTTAACCAATAACTTCCCATTCCCTTTGCTTCCTCTCTGCCTATCTTTTAAATTTAGGTTGCCCCACGTCTCTCTTTTGCCTCATGTCTCCCTGTTTTGGTGTTTTCATCTGTTTATATGGGGTCTAGTATCACCTCTATTGAATCACATTGATTCATGCATATATTCAAATAATTTTTAATGCAAATCTCTTAAGTATCAGGCTTTGGGAAAAGGGTGGAGGTGGGGTACATTATGAAGAAAAATGGACACTGTCTGGAGTTTTCATCTCATAGGGGAAACATAATACAAATAATCTTTATAACTAGTGATGTATAATAAAAGAATAAAGGTATAGTGCTTTGAGAAATAGGAATTTTCCCTTATGAAATGATGTTTGACCTGAAACCTAAAGATTGAGAACAATTTAAGCGTGCTAAGAAAGAGATGGAATAGAGCATTCCAGGTTAAGAGAAAGGCATGTGCAAAGACTTCATGTGGGACAAAGCATGACATCTATGAAGAAGTTGCTGGAGAAGAGTAAGGAAGGGAGAGATGTGAGATGAGTCCAGAAAAATACATAGGAACTAGACTCTGTAAAGCCTTATAGGCCATGTTAAATTGTGGACTTTATTCTTTTCTTTCTTTTTCTTTTTTTTTTTTTTTTTTTCTCTTGCTTCTTCAGTTTTTGTTTTTTTCTTGAGACAGAGTCTCGCTCTGTTGCCCAGGCTGGAGTATAGAGGCATGATCTTGGCTCACTGCAGCCTCCACCTCCTGGGTTCAAGTGATTCTCCTGCCCCAGCCTCCTGAGTAGCTGGGATTACAGGTGCCTGTTACCATGCCAGGCTAATTTGTTTTTTGTATTTTTAATAGAGATGGGGTTTCACCATGTTGCCCAGACTAGTGTCAAACTCGTGAGCTTAAGTAATCCACCCGCCTGGCCAATTGTGGACTTGAAGAGCACTAGGAAAATATCGAAGGGTTTTCTACAAGGGTGTAGTGTGTGTGGACAGGAAGGATGACATCAATTTTATTTTGGAAAGGTTATTCTACTAGTAGTAGTAAGGAAAGTAGGTTGGAAAGGGGCAAAAATGTAGGATGCTTTTGAGGAGGGTTGATTATGATAGCTAAGCTCTGTGTGCTGAAGGGAAAGTATAGTAGTAAAGATGGAAAGATATGACAATAAAAAGGACTGAGCCAAATATGAGGAAATGGTGGACAAGAGTATCAGTAGTGATTTCTGAGTTGCCAGCTTCTGCGACAGGATAAATATTGGGATCATTCTGAAAGAGGGACCCTTGGAAGAGAATTAGATGTTAGTGCGAAGATCATGAGTTGATCTGTTACGTGACTTGGATACATTTGCCATACCCAAGGGGAGAGACATTAAATGGGTGGTGTATATAGGTCTGAAGCTCATAGGAAAACTTAAGACTCGAAATATAAATAATGAAGAGTATTTAGCATATAGATAATAATTGATGTTGTGAGTATGATTTGAGATTCCTTAGGCAGACAATATGGCAAGAGAAGATAAAAAGACTTAGAACTTGAAATGCTAGTGATTAATAACTAAGTAAAAGAGAATAAACTCCAGAGGAGTTGGAGGAGGAGGAAAAAGAATTTAGCAACTGTATTTCTGCACAGGTTGATAGTTCTAAGATCATACTATATACCTCATACTAAGTATATGTAATACTGTTTTGTCTTGTGTCTTGTCTCTTGTCTCATGGTGAATATGTACAAAACTATACATGGTCCAAATTACTACACTGTCTAAATAGAAAACATATGTTTCTCCTTCCTAAAACCACTACTGTACCAGTAGGCAAGCCAGACATTTCAGTCAACTGATTTCTTTAGCAATCCTTTCCAGTTTTTAGTATCTATCCTTCCCCCCGCCCCCCTCCCCTTTTTTTAAGGCTAGTCAAGTGAAGCAGTCGGAGTGGAGAAGGAACAAAGAAATCTGTAACTGGTTGTAATCAATTAGTTGTAAACACCACTGCACTCGGACCGGCCTCTTTTTTCCCCCATTTTTTCTAGTAACCATATACTGCCTAGTTCATTCTAGCTTTTTCAACATCAAGATTTCCATCATTTTTTCTCCTTACACTGATCCATATCACCCTTGCTCAAAATCACTGATAGTTTTATCACTGCTACTAAATAGGTTTCAGGCTTCTGAGTGTAGTGTTTCAAGGCCTTCCATGACCTGGCTCTAACTTGTTTTATCTATTTTGTCTCTCCCCTGTTCTTTACCACGCTTACCTGAGCATGCTCTGCATTTCCGAGATACTGCTTTTACTCATCTTATAAACACCCATGAAAGCACAGACCTTCCGTACTTTTAGCATCCTATCAAGTTATTTCTCATCCTCTCAAGACTGTTTCAGTGCCTCTCCTTCCAAAAAGACTTACCCAGTTTCTCTCAGTTGTATTGAATTACTCTTGATGTTTCCTTTCCCTTGCCCTTTGCACCTTTATGATAGTACTCATTTCATTTTGCCTTGCAATCATTGTTGTTTCTGCCTGTACTACTTGGCAGCAAGCCTCTTAGGGAGTACCATATCATATTTCTGTATATATTCTGCAAAGTGTTCTTTCCAATACTTGTAAATATTGAATAAGCTGTGGATATTGGAATATGAAGGAAGAGGCTGGGCACAGTGGCTCACACCTGTAATCCTAGCACTTTGGGAGGCCAGGGCAGGCAGATCACCTGAGCTCAGGATTTCAAGACCAGCCTGGGAAACATGGCAAAACCTTGTCTCTACTACTAAAAATAAAAAAAGTTAGCCAGGCATAGTGGCACATGCCTGTAATTCCAGCCATTTGGGAGGCTGAGGCATGAGAATCGCTTGAGCCCAGGAGGCAGAAATTGCAGTGAGCCGAGATCATGCCACTGCGCTCCAGCCTGGGAGACAGCAAAACTTTGTCTCAAAAAAAAACATTGAAGGAACAAATAGTATTTTAAGTGTTGATTTTTAAAACACATAATTGCATTTGATATCTTAGCCCTACTGTTGTACTATTTGTTTTATTTTATATGCATAGCACAATTTTTTTCTTTTTTTGATAGAAGTATTCATGTTGGCTT
>NW_016107439.1:4672847-4681051 GCF_001604975.1 Cebus imitator | reverse complement strand
TAGAGATGGGGTTTCACCATGTTGGCCAGGCTGGTATCAAGCTCCTGATGTCAAGTGATCTGCCCACCTCAGCCTGCCAGAGTGCTGGAATTACAGGCATGAGTCACCATGCCTGGCCCAAAAACTATTTTTTTAAATAAAAAGTAATACATTTGTTACAGGAAAATGAGAAAACATAAGTGTGCTTTTATGTTTGATTTATTTTTAAAGGTCATTCAGGATTGATACAGCAAGTATCAAAGAATAAGCTTTCCAACATGGTAGAAGTGAATTAAGTGACCAATAATCTGCTTAGGAGTTACTCTTTGTATATTATTTTTGTTGTTTGGTGTGACTCCCATTTTATTTGCATACCCAGTTTAAGTTAATGGAAGCAGTTTGTTGGGATTATTATATTTTTCCCTCACTACCATAAGAATATTTCTTCATTTAAATTGAGATAGATAATGATTTGATTTTTCTAATAGGAAAACTTTAGAAATGAAATGTTAACTTTTTCTCAGTTATTAAATTTGATTTCCCCCTTCTCATTAATGCAGCTCTCAAGAGGCAGAATTTATATAATAATCCTTTCAACTCTGTGAGTTACACAAGTCCTTACAGTCCAAATGCCAGTAGCCCATACAGCAGTGGCTTCAATTCTCCATCCTCAACCCCAGTGCGACCTCCTATAGTCAAACAGCTTATACTTCCTGGAAATTCAGGTAAGGAAGAAATGATATAGAGTCATTAAGGAATGTTTTTCAGCTTACTGTACTGTTCCAGGAAATAACATTCATCTGCAGTTCAAGTTCATTTTATTTATGAAACCTTTAACTGGTTAAAGAAAATATTATTGCAGAGCAACTTTGCACCAGGTACTATATTAGGCACCAAGGGTGTAAACATAAGCCAGTGTGTTAAATACATAAATTTTCTTTAGCATGTATCTGAAAGTTTTTAAGTCTGGCTTAATTAAATGGGGTTACAAATGTGATTCTTTTAATCAATAGACCTTATTGAGCAGCCTTCTTGGGTTGTAAAAACTAGAGTTAAAACCTCTTTTTAGGAATTTTAATAAACTTGGATACTGCAGCTAAATAATAATATAAGGTTAGATGTGAAATACCAAAAAAGTAGGAGGGGCAGTAAATGATGTGGGAACGCCAGATGGCTGTAAACCAGGGAAAGAATGTTCTGCTCTGGTTCTGTGTGTGAGACTGTTACTGTGTAGCTTACTCTTCAAGAATTCACCCATTAATTTACCCTTATTGTCACTGCAGCTGTTTTTATGACTATTATAACTTCCTTAAAAATTAAGGTTAACCCTCTCAAATTTTGACCTGTGCACTCCGTAGTCTAATGATCCTGCTCTTTGCTTAGTATATAGGTTGTTATTTGCCACTTACTTCAAACTAAGACAATATGTTAAAAAGTTTAACCTGCAATATTTGTTTAAAATAAGTAATTTGATTCAGGCATTATTTGAACCTGACCTTGTAGAACTTTTCCTGTCATGTGTACTCTGCTATTCTTTCATTAATAGTGTGAAGATGAATTATTTTTTATTTTTCTTGCTCTCCTTACATACTTTTCATGTTGGAGCTGACTGTTATGGTGAAGAATTCTGGCAAACAAGTGTTTCAGATAAATCTGTATTAGAAATATTAATGCCAGTGTTGGGATTTTATTATTTAGTAAAATTTGATGAACTGATGAAAGTATTTCATTAGAAACAAGTTAGATTTTTTTGGATGTGTGTATTCTTTATTTCTGTGGCCTGCTTACTGTCTAACTTTTGGTTTATAATGATAAAGTACTTTTTAAAAATAATATATATATTTTATTGCATTTTAGGTTCTGGGGTAGATGTAAGGAACATGCAGGATTGTTGCATAGAATGATAAAGCACTTTTTATAAATCTAGTCTTTTTTTTTTTTATCCCATGTTTTATGCTTCACTACTAAACTTTAGAGAACCCCTTAGATCCTCATTAGTAATTTAGCAAAGGAATTTTGTAAACATGGCATAATGTAGGAGAAACAAGCCTCATGGTCTTTGTTCCTAAATCTCTAAGGAATCTAATATTCTTCAAATTATAGTTTTCTTGTTTAAAAAAAGTAAATGCTTTTATTCAGGGAAAAGATGATGGTGTTTGTTTATGACTGTGAATTTGGGAGAAGAAAACACTACATCACAAACTCATCTATTTATAGAGCAGTTTGATTGGCTATCTTGTGCAAGTTGAAATCCTTAACATATAGTTACTGAACACTAGTTACTTGCCAGGCACTGTGTTGAAAGATGAATTGTTAAATAAGAGAATAGATAAGTTATACTTAGATGAAAAGATGTTTTGTATTTATGCCATAGCATGTAAAGTAGTATGTATTAGTGTATATAATAGGTTCTCAATAAACCTCATTTTTCTTAAGGAGGTCAATTTCTAATTTCAGGGGAATTTTTTAAGGAGAAAAGGCAGAACGAGAATGAATTAAATCAAAGGATATAATATCAAGTTAATTGCAGTAGGCATTTATTCAATAGTTGCTCTACCAAAGTGTGAATTTTTTTCTTTTTTTAAAGGTAACTTGAAAAGCTCATCAGACAGAAATCCTCCACTCAGTCCTCAGTCCTCTATAGATAGTGAGTTAAGTGCTTCAGAATTAGATGAAGATTCAATTGGATCCAATTATAAGCTAAATGATGTAACTGATGTACAGATTCTAGCCCGGATGCAGGAAGAAAGTAAGTATTCTAATTAATTGTTGAAAGTTGAGATTTTTTTTACTATTGCATAATTTTGTTGTGTATTTAAAATGTCTTAAAGTGTCATGGGGATAGTAATGTAGTGAAAGTAGAAATGTTGCCGTAGACATTGCAGAGGCTTAGTCAACATATGTACATGTTTATTCATTAACTTGTTTTCAGAGTCCATTTTTACATAGAGCAGTTATGCTGCATGAGGGACAAAGAATAGCATTTATGCTGCTCTGCTTCTGTGACTGGTATTCATTCTCTGCATGTTACTCTGCACTGGCAGTCACTCGTAATTGTTATCTATCACCCTGTGTTCTTTAGTGTAAACCAGCGTTTCTCAATTTTTTCTTTTTAGTTGCTCCCCTAAGGAGCCTTTTAAAAAACTTTTTTTCCTTTTCACCCCCACTCCCCATGAAATCTTAATACCACAATATATACACTATATCTGTTTAAGTACTATGAGGGCCATATACAATTATGACAGCTAAGAATTTTTTCGCACCCCAAGAACCAGTTTTTGCCCTCTTGGGAATAAATATCTCCTCACTTGAGAATACATGGTATAAACTATAAAAAAGACCTTTAGGAGAAAATTGGAATTGTGACATTAAATTAAATGAAGCATGTGATGGTATGTTGCAGAGGGAACCATGGAAACTTTAGGTGGCAGATTCCTTTGAGACTCCTATAAAAATTATGACTCCTTTTATCACCAAAATGTACATATGCACAGAATTTTTAATACTTTTTAGAGGGTTCATGGCTACTTGCCCTGGTCATCATTTGAAAGTAGTTATTCTTGCCTATGCATTTCATTAGGAGATACCATCTGCTTAACTGTGAAGTAAAACATTTCTCTAAAGTAATCTCTTTAACCTTTACAATGAAAAGAATCCTTGAAATACATATTTTAGAGTCTTGACAGTTGGCTGAGGGTAATGAAGCATTGCTAAGATTTAGTTCAAAAACTTTCTGTTGTCTGTGTATATAATAGGTTCTCTTTAAATATGTAGTAAGCTTTATCAAGCTGCAGCATTTTAAGAAACTAGAGTGTTTCTTACTGTGCTGATTCACTTCCCCTAGAAAGATAGAGAAGGACTTAGTGCTTGCTTTATTTAACCCTACAACCTAATAGCATAGTACTCTTTTCTTCTGTAATTTTAATTAACTCCTCACTGAGACCGTGGTATTGTCAGCTGGTTAGGGTCTGGTTATTGTTGTGGATGTGAAAAAATAAAGAATGCTGCCTAACTCTATACCTTAGAATAATTCTCTCATTTCTTTGAACCCTGGCTTTTTAGATTCTAGTATCTTGTTACAAGCTCAACCAGATCTTTGCTCTTGGTTTTGTATTGTGTTTTGGTAACAATAGAAATTTTAGTCTTGTTTTAATAATTTTTTCTAAGCCATTCGCATTCATGAATATTTATTTTCCTGGTGAATAAAAATAATAATAAAAATATATGTGATACTTCCTTGAAAACTACAGCTTCCCCTCCTCCCCCCCCCACAATAGAGGTGATTTTCCTTTTTACAGCATTGTTTTTTGTAATAATTAGAAATGTAGAATTACAGATTTAGGCAGTTGCCTGGTCAAGGTCTTTCATTTTTAAGATGAAAAATGCAAGATCCTGTAGTGATTGTGACTTCCTTAGGATCCACTTGTTAGGAGAACCTACATCGGGAACTGGATTTTTCTTTTCTAACAGTGCTCTTTTCACTGGTCTGTTGTCTTTTGTTAGGTGGCTTTAGTGCCACGTTGGCTATAACTAGACACTAAGTAACTTGTTGGTTGCTATTTTGGTTCCCAAACTGAATGAAGGGCTAAGTGGACTCTAGGAATTTATAGTTTTAAAGATACCCTAGGGTGATTCTCATCTACTAGTTTGATGAACCATGTTAATAATAGCACTTTCTGTGTGTGAATGCAGGACTTAAGGATTTGAATACCACTTTATAACAGATCTTTTTGACTAGAGTGCCAATAGTTAGCAGGACGTGCTGAGAGTATTACCTAAATTCTATACTTCTGCATTGCAGTTTGTTTCCTCATTGAATATGTTCCATATCAACTTTTTTTCTGTTGTTCTAGAAGCATCTATACTCCTTGAAGTACCCCCAGGGTTGCTGGGGTATTTTTGAAGGTATCAAGCTATATAGGAGAATTCTTTGAAAATTCTTACTCGAAGACTTAGAATTTAAGCTTGAAAACAAGCTTAAAACAATAAAAATTGAAGTCTCTTGAGTAATGAAGCAATCAAGATTTCCTTTGTGCCCAAGTACTGAATTCCTAAAAGTGGGTTAGGTGTTTGTTTGCTACTTTATCCTTTTCATGAGTAAGATTACTTCAATAATTAAGTATCCAAGGAGTTTTATTTACTCACATATGTATTCTTTTCCACTGGTTGGATGGTAATTGTTTCCCCTAAATATTCCTTTAATATTACTCTCAAATTTGGATTACTATCTTTAGGGGTAGACATATTTTTAAATTTATGATTCTACCATGTGAGACAGATTTCAGATTTAAGAAGAAATCTGGAAATTGGGCAGTGGTTTATGGGATTTCATTTAATTTAAAAATAACCTTCAGATGTGGTTTATGCATCCTTATATGGGAGGATGTCTAAAAGCAGAAAGGGAGTTTTTTTTTTTTAAACACTTTACACCCTGTTCGAATTGCTCAGTGATAATCTTTTACTTTAAAAATATTTAAATGTCTAAAAATATAATTTAAATAAATAACATTCATTGTTGCCAGGTCTCCGGCAAGAATATGCAGCCACCACGTCTCGGCGCAGTTCTGGTTCTTCTTGCAATTCTACAAGACGGGGTACTTTTAGTGATCAGGAACTTGATGCACAAAGTTTAGATGATGAAGATGACAATATGCATCATGCAGTATACCCTGCTGTTAACAGGTTTTCACCATCACCACGCAATTCACCTCGACCGTCACCTAAGCAGTCACCCAGAAATTCACCTCGTTCACGATCTCCTGCTCGGGGAATAGAATATAGTAGAGTGTCCCCACAGCCTATGATTAGCCGCTTACAGCAACCTCGCCTTTCACTTCAAGGCCATCCCACAGATTTACAGACAAGCAATGTTAAAAATGAAGGTAAAACAGCATATTTTACTGTTAATTAGATAGTTTCTGCTGGCCTGTGCAACAACATAGCAAGACCCCATCTCTAGGAAGAAATTAATTGGCTGGGCATGGTGATGTGCATCCATAGTCCTAGCAACTTAGGAGGCTGAGGCTGGAGAATTGGTTGAGCTCAGGAATTCGAAGCTACAGTGAGCTATGATCACACCACTGCCCTCCAATCTGGGCAACAGAGCAACACCGTGGTTTTTTTTTTAAAGTGTCCTTTGTATTTTATTATGAAAGTAATACAATTTTTGCCAAGCTTTTGTATTTCAGATAAGTAAATCAAGAGTTTAGTAAAGTTTACTATTTTATTAATAGTGAATCATTACAAGAATAAAGGAGAAAGTGAATTTCATTTTACTTGATTATGTTATTTTTGCTTTGTTTTCTTATGAAGTTATTTGTATTTAGATTTTGATTTAAATATATGATTTGTGGTTATCTTTAAGGGTTCTCTTATTCTACCCACTTACAGATCCTAGATTGAGTTTTTGTTTTGTTTTGTTTTGTTTTTTAAATAAGACAAGTCCTACTTGTTTTCTCATCTAAAATAAACAGAATATTTCGCCTGGCGTGGTGGCCCATGCCGGTAATCCCAGCACTTTGGGAGGCCGAGGCGGGTGGATCACAAGGTCAAGAGATTGAGATTGTCCTAGCCAACGTGTTGAAACCCTGTCTATACTAAGAATACAAAAATTAGTTGAGCATGGTAGTGCACGCCTATAGTCCCAGCTACTCCGGAGGCTGATGGAGGAGAATTGCTTGAACCTGGGAGGTGGAGGTTGTAGTAAGCCGAGATTGTACCACTGCACTTCAGCCTGGCAACAGAGACTACATCTCAAAATAAAAGTAAAAATGTTAAACAGTATAATTTTTCAATGCTAATTAATATTTTAATTTTCTCCATCTGAAAGAATGATTTGATTTTTTAAAAAATTTTTAATTACAATTCTATTGCAGAAAAACTAAGACGCAGTCTTCCAAACCTGTCCCGAACATCTAATACACAAGTTGACTCAGTGAAAAGCAGCAGAAGTGACTCAAATTTTCAAGTGCCAAATGGAGGAATACCTCGCATGCAACCTCAGGCTTCAGCCAGTAAGTATCCTTCTTCTGCTTTCATGTATCAATTATTTAAAGAGAAATGAAAATTTTGTTTTGTGCTGAAAAATTTTTTAAACTATAGCTGTAGTAAAATTTAGTGTTTATTAGTTGCTGGATGATAAAGTTATATTACAGTTTTAAATTTTCTGTGTAGGATACTTGATTCTGCCAGTACGTATATCTATAAAAAACTTTGTTCTCTCCAGAATTTTAAAATAAGCAAAGTGTAACTATTAAAAAAGTAGGTGTAGCTTCTGCATATAACTATTAGAAGAGGAAATACCAGTGTATCCAAAATCCATGTCCCTTCGTAAGTACTTAAATTTTCTTTAATAACCTGCACTTTAAAAACACCTGAAAGTTTGATTATTACATAATTTTTGAGTCACACTCAAAATAATCAAGTCATTGTTTAAACCTGTAGTATATTAAATCTGTTATCAAAGTTGGATTGTTGAAGTTGTTCTTTTCTTTCCAGAACGGAAGTATACCAGGAGAACTCTTGGATGCCCTCGTTTTATTTCTGCATCTGTTGAGTTAAAATTTCTAGTTTTGATTTAATTTTCTGTGTCTGCTAAGGCTATTTTAATGAAAAATACAATATTGAATCAATATGTATGTCAAATTAATCCATAATCATCATCCTACTTATAGATTAAAATTTGAGATAAATTGCCAGAAACCATCACTTTTTAAGAATTGGTCAGGACTTTTCTATTTAAATTATCTTTCAGAAAAAACGTTCTTAGAGTTTAAACTCTTAAACAGAGGAGGTGAATTTTAGAACTAATAGTAGAAAAAACACATGTAGATTATAATTTTTAATAAGTTTTGGTCATTGGATGGAAACTAACCCCTGGATGTGACAGTGTTTTTAATTCAGCTATGGTTTGTAATAAATACTTGAGTTGTTATTTTGTGGCAAGTAGTACGATAAGCGAATACAGGCACGTCTGCTGTAGCACAAAATATACATTCTTTAAAAACCTCACATTCTGCAGTATTACACAATAACAGTGATAGATGGTGGGGGATGGGGGAAATAGTACTGGAGCATACCACTGAAAACCCAAGCAGTTTTTTTTTTTTTTTTTTTTTTTAGACGGAGTTTCACTCTTGTTACCCAGGCTGGAGTGCAATGGCGCGATCTCAGCTCATCGCAACCTCCGCCTCCTGGGTTCAGGCAATTCTCCTGCCTCAGCCTCC
>NW_016107439.1:4656322-4672727 GCF_001604975.1 Cebus imitator | reverse complement strand
CCTCGGCCTCCCAAAGTGCTGGGATTACAGGCGTGAGCCACCGCGCCCGGCCCCCAAGCAGCTTTCTTAGAAAACCCAAGCAGCTGTCTTTGAAAGCATTAATAAAGACAGTAATGATACTAGCACAGTTAAAGGCATGTTAAATCCTTAATAAATACCCTAGGGGGTACAGAACTTCATTTTTAAAGAAAGATTTGAAGGTAATGTGATGGAAAGGAAAGGCTGACACTGTTGAATTAAGGAAACATTTGCAACATAGACAAAGATTAGAGAGAATCACACAGTAAGAACGTCCAGGACAAAATAGCCAAACTGAACCAAGAAGTAGTGATGTGAAGGTAAATGAGTATTGTGTATATAAAATGTACAAGGTGATTTTAAAAGAATGGAACACTTTCAAAAAATTACTGCTTTTTGGCCAGGCGCAGTGGCACACACCCGTAAACCTAGCATTTTGGGACGCCAGGGCAGGCGGATCACGAGGTCAGGAGACCAAGACCATTCTGGCCAATATGGTAAAATCCCATCTCTACTACAAATACGAAAATTAGCTGGCCGTGGTGGTACACACCTGTAGTCCCAGCTACTCGGGAGGCTGAGGCAGGAGAATCGCTTGAACCAGGGAGGCAGAGGTAGCAGTGAGTCAAGATTGTGCCACTGTACTCCAGCCTGGTGACAGACCGAGAGTCTGTCTCAAAAAAAAAAAAAAAAAAAAATTACTGCTTTTTAACTAGGATAGATTTGAGCATGTAGTCAAAACAGTTTTAAATAAATGATTACAGTTATTTTTATGATCTTATAAACACTCAATATTCATCCCATGTGTTTCACAGCTCACATCAGTCCTGTATATGAGCTGTGATACACAAAGGATGCATATTCACTCGGGTCCTTGTAGGGACACAAGGGATGCTTATTCACTCAGCACTTTGTAGGGACACAGTGGATGCATATTCTCTCAAATCCTTGTGACATATTACTGTCAGTGGTTGAAGTGATAGCTGTGTTATGTTCTTTCATTTTCTCAAGGCTATGAAGAAGAATTGATACAAACGAGTTTATTGACTGTTCACTTATAACTTGTTTATTAAGCAATTAAAAATTTGAAGGTATTTAATCCTTTTTTCATTTTTATCTTTTTTTTTCCCTTTTTTTTTACATTGAGACAGGGTCTCACTCTGTCACCAGGCTGGAGTGAAGTGGCACAATCATGGCTCACTGCAGCCTCACCTTCTTGAGCTCAAGTGACCCTGCTATCCCAGCCTCCCAAGTAGCTGGGACCACAGGCGTGTGCCACTATGCCTAGCTAATTTAATTTCTTTGCACTCTTCCTTGGCCCTGTTGTATTTAGTTGACTTCATGTACTTCATGTTAAGCTGCTTTTTCTTGGTGGCTCAAAAATCAACAGACTAGCAGGAGTTTGAGGCCAACCTGAGCAACACAAGATCCCCATCTCTTAAAAAAAAAACTTTTTAAAAAAAATTAGCCAGGCATGATGTCACATGTCTATAGTCCCAGCTTCTTAAGAGGCCAAGGTGGAAGGATTGCTTGAGCCCAGGAGTTCAAAGCTGCTGTGAGCCACAGTTATGCTGCTGCACTCTAGTCTGTTGAAAAATAACAAAAATCAAGCTAGGAAAAAAACCGTATTTGAATCAGAATGACTTCTGTGATATATTAACAAATTTTCCTTATTTACCAGTTGAGTATATTACTTATATAACAGAAATTTATATTATACTGTATTTAGTTGCATAATCTTATTTGATCCTTAGAACAAGTCTGTGAAGGAGGTACAATTATTACCACGTTAAACACATGTTGATTCAGCTTGAGCACTGTATCTCACTAGGTGAGAGTCCAAATTTAGTGACATTTGTCATATCTATGGTTTAGACCACAGTATAAAAATGATCTGGAAGTATAATTTCCATTTTCCCTAAGATTTAAAATTCTAACATTTAAAGCATTGTGGAAAATTGTTACCTAGAGATTTGTTTACCACATTGATTCAGTTAGATATATGCCAAAACCTGTTTTGTAGCAAATTACATTTTAAACTTAGTACTCCAAGTCATATCTGATATTGTAAACTCTGTAATTAAGAGTGCCATTATAGGCCGGGCGCGGTGACTCAAGCCTGTAATCCCGGCACTTTGGGAGGCCGAGGCAGGTGGATCACGGGGTCAAGAGATCGAGACCATCCTGGTCAACATGGTGAAACCCCGTCTCTACTAAAAATACAAAAAAAAAATTAGCTGGGCATGGTGGTGCGTGCCTGTAATCCCAGCTACTCAGGAGGCTGAGGCAGGAGAATTGCCTGAACCCAGGGGGCAGAGGTTGCGGTGAGCCGAGATCGCGCCATTGCACTCTAGCCTGAGTAACATGAGTGAAACTCCGTCTCAAAAAAAAAAAAAAAAAAAAAAAGAGTGCCATTATAATACTCATTGTGGTACTAACAAATTGTATAGAAACCAGAAATTCACAAAACACTTGAAATGAAAGGAAGGATAGAATTTGAGTTTTATCTTTGAAATGGTAAGTGATATGTTTTGTGCCTTCAAATTAAGTTAATTTGACACTTGAGAACATCCTGTTTCTGGCCTTTTTTTTCCCCTGACACATTTGCTTGATGCAAAAAGACACCCAGATTGTTAATATATAAGGAAAGAAAAGTTGTAAATTAGTAAGAAGGTTAAGTAATAAAAGTTACATATATTATAAGCCGTGCTTTTACAGCATATGAACAAATTATATAAAACAGTGTTTATACTTGGCTTTCAAAGATTCTTTCATATTTAGTTTGAATTGTTATGTTCTTAATTTCTCAAAACTTTATGTGATACGTGGCCAAACAGTGAAAAATAATTCTGCTCAAAAATAGAAGAAAAAAGAAAAGGTTGGGAACGTAGAATAAAAATGTTAATAGAATAAACTTCATACTGATTGCTTGCCTTCTCTAGTGGTAGAATTACCATTGTGTAATTATAATCGTCTGTTGATACCCTATAATTTTTTCTGGAGGTGAATTACTTTTCCTTTTTCCCCAGAAGTTGATAATTAAGGAATATATATAGGGAAAACATAATGGGATTCTAATCATTGATTTCATTTTAAGTGGAAAATACATGAGCAGTTTCATAATGGTGTATTTAAATATTTGAACATATAGGCAGAAGAGAAAGTAAGGTACCATCTTTTTTTCAATTGTATGTACTTGTTTATATTTGTAGCTGTAGTAAAACTTAAAATGTCACATTTATTTGGTGTACTATTCTCAAAAATGTATTTGGAAAGTAGTAAATTCAAAATAATAGCAAGTTTAAAACTTAGTAGAGTTTACTTTAAAATGTTTAAAACTTTGTTGAAAGTTAACATGAAACAAAGTGTTACTGATTTATCGTTAAATTTCATAAATATAATTGGTACATGAAAATATGTAAGCATTCTTTTAGCATACATATTTTTCATAATAGCCTTTTAATTTTGATATATAATTATGTACAATTACAATAAGTTTTGTGTACTTTATACATGAATTGGTATTTTGTATTTTTGGGGTAAATTTCAGTTGTTAGTGTAATAGATGTTGCATTTTGTTTTAAGTATTTACTTTTTCAGTTCTTAAGTGGTAAAACTTTGGTTCTTACTTGCTGGTCTGCATGAACCTAACTTTGCAAGGTTGCTGTTACTTCCACCTAAGGGATCACTTCTTTTGCCTTGTTACTATGCCAATCACTGTTTTTATATGCTTATTTGCTGTGGCTGCATTATTGTGGATGCTGGCATTCAAATATGAGTTTTATGAGAGTTCTAACATATTTTCATTTTTATAACTATTGCCAGGCGTTTTTGACTTTTATATCTGGAAAATATAACTTAAAAAGTTTAAGAAAACCAGAGCGTTGCAGAGGTCATGGATACGTGTCAGTTTCTTAGTTTCATCAATTAAAGGAAGTAGTGTTTGCCAGAGACAGTTTTTCAAAAGGCTAATAATACCTTGCTTTCTAAGACTGTTAGAGCACAGGTTTAGCAGAAAGTTTAGTTTTCAGAACATCATAGGAATAATTGGTGGAGAAATAAGGGAAGGGAGAAAAATCTCCCAACCTACTGATTTTAAAAATAATACCCAAATTTTGTTATTTTTTTGGAAATGTTTAAAGTACTTTCATATATATTACCTCATTTAAACCTCACAAATCATTTATTTTATAGAAAGGGAGCAGAGATTCATATAATTTATGTGAATTGTACAAGGCCATATAACTAGGAAAGTGGTAAAAGCGAGGCCAGATTCCTCCGTTTTCCCAGCTCCTCCCTGAGTCTCCTATTTCCTCCTCATTGTTTGGATGACATCATGCTGACCTAATTGTAAATGAGCACATTTGGGAAAACATTCTTGAATGACTATCAGAGCATGATTTGAGATCGAACTGTAAGTATTTTGTGAATTACCACAGAAGAGTAAAATAATTCAGTGTAATATTATCCATTTGCTTACATTTAACTAAACAGAAAAATATTTTTGCATGGAATATAGAGTATACCCCAGAGAAAAGGCATATAGAATCAACATTCTACTTTGGACCTCTTACTGAAGAAAGAAGGAGACGATCCAGGGCAATTGTCAGCTTATGCATAGCTAGCTTGTTATGAGACCCATGAGGAAGGAATTCCCATGCAGATTTCATTTACTATCACAACATTAGATTACACTTGAATTATATATAATTTTGCAACACAAATTGAAATAAGTTATGATTAATATGTGTAATGTGCTAATCTAAGGATGAGTGAAACATTTATAGAACATCTATTTAAGTAGTATAATGATGTTGGCTCAGTTATCTAACCACAGGACGCTTTATAAATGCAGTTTTTCTGGACTTTACCCCTGGAAATTTTGATTGAATGCACTTTGGATAGAAACCCAGATTCTGTATTTTAGAAGCATTTCAGCTGGTTCTGGGGCACATTCAAGTTTGAGAACCAGTGAGTTAGACCCTGACTGTGGTGGACCTTGAATGCTTAGTGTAGAGCTCTGGATTTTATCCAGTTGTCAGTCACTTATGTGTTCCTTAATTATTCAGTAGATATTATTGGGTATATGTTATATTTCCAGCACTGGGAGTATAAATGTTAATATGACAGCCCATTTCTTCTAGTAGCAGGGAGTGATAAGCAGGAACCTCTGTGGGAAGAGAGGAGAGACATTAAATCCAGCGGTGTGAAGGAATTTTCAGGAAAGATATTAAAAGAGATCTCAGCCAGCTCAGAAGGAGCTTATATGAGTTGCCAACAAAGAAAAGAGGTACAGGTTTTCCCAGCAGTGGGATCAGTAATGAAAAGTTTTGAGAATGGCAGCCTGAATATAATGTTTTGTATAACTAAAGTGTAGAGTGCATTATGGGTGAGGGAGCAGGTGCAATGATGAAGGATGAGAGCTATAGAGAAAGGACAGGCTGTAAGAGTTCTAAATATCATAGGAGTTTGAATTTCCTCCTATAAGTGGGAGGAACCGTAGTAGGTTTTTATTCAAGGTTGTTTCTTAGAAAGTTCACTCTCATATAAGTGTGGGGAATAGATTCAATGAAGTGAGACCAGAAACCACTTAAGCTACTATTGCATAATTTAGGCAAGAAATGAAGATCTGAAGACACAGATAGCAAATGAGGAAGTGATGAGATCTGGATGATTTTTTTTTTTTTTTTTTTTTTGAGACAGAGTCTCTGTCTGTCTCCTAGCCTGGAATGCAGTGGCGCAATCTCAGCTCACTGCAACCTCTGCCTTCTGGGTTCCAGCAATTCTCCTGCCTCAGCCTCCCTCTCAGTAGCTGGGACTACAAGCGTACACCACCACACCCAGCTAATTTTTTGTATTTTTAGTAGAGATGGGGTTTCACCATGTATTGGCCAGATTGGTTGCGAACTCCTCACCTCAAGTGATCCTCCCACCTCAGCCTCCCAAATGACTCTAAAACTTGTATGCAATAAAAGATTTAAACAAAAATGAGAACATGGGACAATGGGGTATTTTACCAAGCAGTAATTAATCTTCATTCACAGAGGCTATGCTTACTTACTATTTAGCACCTGGAGAAGCTAGATTTTAACATCCTCTTATATATGAAACTATTATTTTTAATCATGAAATGAAATGAGTTAATAGTACTAATGGCCAGGAAAAAATGCAGGCAGTGAAAATATTCTTCTATTGAAACTGTATTTTATAACTATTAGTAAAAAGTAAATGATAAAATCAACATTGCAATACAAAAAAAGATAGTGGGTTAATAATTTGAAGTTATTGATCATTTTTTTAAAAAGGAAAAACATTTTTACATATTGATCTGTCACAGTGGTGAATAGTATAGCTTTCGTTTTTGAAAACTTAATAATTTCTTCAGAATTTATCTTTTCATATTGAGGCTCAGTACACCATAGCCAGATTTGTAAGTCTATACTCATACTTGATGGAAGAACACTATTTTTAAATTTTAATTTTGAAAGTTTTTCTCATGAAGCAACTGCTACACAGAGAAAATAAGTTCAGCAGAGATTCTTAAATTTTCATGTTACAATAAATTCCAGAAATTCCCATTTTCCATGCCTTTCAGGAATCAAGTCTAATGATTTTTCAGTGTCTTCACAGTTAAAATATTTTAAACACAAGCTCATAGTCCCATATAATGACAGAATTGAGGCAACTCAAAATCCTTTCATTGATTTTAAAATCACTGTACCATTGTTATTTCTAATGTGCTTAAATATAATATATTGTACCACAGGGTTGGAGGCACACACTTTGCTGAAGTAATTTTGAATAATTTCAGATTGCTACCAACTTTCTCTTGAAAAGAACGCACATAGCTGAATCCACCTGTATCAGGGAAGACTATAAGTAGAAGACTATAATTGGGAATTTTCATAATTAACTGTTGTGTGAAGTGTGGTTATTTATTACAGGATAAGTCACAAAATGTGCTAATTTAAAGCTTACATGTATGCCATTAAAATTCAACAGTTTATAGCTTAGACCACCTTTTTTCAGGGAGGAGTGCTTTTTTTTTAAACAAATTTGATTATTATTGCTGGGGCATGATGATAATAGAAAGCATGCTAACTTGGTTTGATTTTTGTTTGTAAATTGCATACAGACGGTACACCCACTTAATTGCCTATTCTTGGGGAGGTGGGCAGCACTTTTCACCACCCTTCCCTTGATGTACGTAAATAGAGTGAAAAGGATTAAATATAGGGAGACCACAAAAGACACTGGTTGGAATCCAAAAATAGTATATGATGAAGTCCTGAATTTGGTTATTTAGGAGACAGCAGGAATGTAAAGGAAGCAATAGATTTAAGAAATGACCAGAGATTAATAAATGGAATTTAAACTAAGAAAACTTTGAGCTAGAATGACTTGGAAAATGGTATTTTGACAGAGATGTTTTAAGGGTTGGTTTGTGGAGGAAGACATTATAATGGTAGCATGAAACAATTGTTTTGCACTAGCGTGTTTGCTTCTCACAGTAGGATATTGGCAAAGTGGAATTATGTAAATATTAAAATAACCAAGGAAAGTTTTAAACCATAAATATTTTCAAACAGCTAACACACTGAACTCTTATTATTAAAAAGATTTGGAGTTTCACTTAAACTACTACACTTTGTCATTTAAAAATGAGTTTGTCTTTAGAAAACTGATCAAATTATGATAATTCAGAATAACATTGGATTTTGTGATTTGAGTTACATTATATAATTCTGGTATTTTAGGAAAATCATTCATTTCATTCTTTCTGTATCAGGTGAATTTAGAGTTTACTGCCTGATTCTGTGTGTAATCTGATTCTTCAGATTCCCAGCACAGTTTTTGCTTGTCTGTAGATACCGTTATTACAATCACATGTGAAACTTGAGGGATAATAGGGTAGGTTCCATTGGATTCACCGTAGCTGTTAATTCAAATAGGATCCTTCCAGATGAGTTCATTATAGATGTTATTTAACATTGAATCCTTATTAAAATTTTTTTCAATGGTTAATAGATATTGTGGACTGTAGTGTATGTTCAGTAGGTTTCCTTTTGCCCTCATTTATTCCACCCAACAACTGGCCTACGATCTGTTCTTCAAACATACAAGGCATGCTCCTATCTTGGTTATCTTTTACAATTGTTTTTCCCTCTATCTGGAATGGTTTCCTTTCATATCTGTGTAGCTTACTTCCTGTCTTCTTTCAGATCTCTGTGCACATGTCATCTCAGGGAACTCTTTCCTGATCACTCTATTTATAATTACAACTTAAATCACCTTCCTGTCCCTCTTTTCTACTTAATTTTCTCCTTAGCAGCTATCACTATCTGGCAGGCCATATATTTTACTGCCTCATTGTCTATTTCCCCTTCCCTAGAATATTAGTTTCATGTGAGTAGGAACTGTATCTATCTAGTTGCCTTCTGAATGCATTATACCTAAAACAGTACCTGGAATAAAGCAGATATTAAACTATTTGAATGAATTAAAAAAAAAAAAAAGTAGGAACGAGTGTGGGAATGAATGAATAAAAATATGAATGGTTAAAAACATATATGAGTAAATAATTTAGATGAAAAGTACTCTGATAATTACCTGTATTTTTGTGCAGTAGAAATAAGATAACCCATTGGCCGGGCACAGTGGCTCCTGACTATAATTCCAGAAGAGGCTGCGCGTGGATGGATCACTTGAGGTCAGGAGTTCCAAACCAGCCTAGCCAATATGGGAAACTCTGTCTCTACTAAAATTAGAAAAATTAGTCAGGAGTGGTGGCAGGCATCTGTAATTCCAACTACATGGGAGGCTGAGGCAGGAGAATTACTTGAACCCAGGAGGCAGAGATTGCAGTGAGCGAAGATCACACCACTGCACTCCAGCCTGGGTGACAAGAGCGAGATTCCGTCTAAAAAAAAAAATCAGATAACCCATTATAAAATTGACTTTTTTAGATATGGGTAAGTTTTTGCTTTTTTGCCCAGCAATATTTAAGTCGATATCAAATGTTATTTAGCTACAGTAATGTTTGGAGTGCTATAAAATTTGAAATCAATACATTTGTTACTTTTTTAAAAGTTTATTATGTGTAAGGAAAGAATGGCTTTCCAGTTTTGATAGAATTAAGCAATATAGGGAACAGATTTTTTAATTTTTTTTAAGATAGAGCCTTGCTTTATTGACCGTGCTGAATGGATTGCTGTGGTACAGTCACAGCTCCTGCAGCCTCAACCTCCTGGGCTCAAGCACTCCTCCGACTTCAGCCTCCTGAGTAGCTAGGACCATAGGCACATCACCATGCCTAGCTTTTTATTTTATTTTATTTTATTTTATTTTATTTTTATTTTTTGTGTAGACAATCTCCCTGTGTTGCCCAGGCTGGTCTTAAACGCCTAGGCTCAAGTGAATCTTCCTGCCTTGGCCTCCCAAAGGCCTATAAGTGCTGAAATTATAGGCGTGAGCCACCTCACCTGGCCAAGAAGTCTTCATTCTTTCTGATAATATATCAAGTATCCCTTTATCAGCCCAGTAATGTTTATGCAATCTGGCTAGGCTAGATTTGTAGTGATGAGAGCTCTTTTTTTTTTTTTTTTTTTTCACATAAACTCTAAAGGTATGGGAAGTCTGACTTTCAAATCAATAGAGTAAAATATTTTAGAGCCACTTAAATACACTGGTAGGTGCAAGACTCATCAGTCTGTCAGAACCATAGTAATTGTGTATTGGAGAAATTGGAACCACTTTATCTCTGGCTGGCCCTGGGCTGCCTGCTTACCTGTTAATTTTGAGTTTCAGTGCAATTAACAGATTATGAGATTATTTAATTTTTATCTTACAAAAAATTAAAACTTTCCTCATTGAAAACTTTAAAAGGTAGATGATCTGACTCCTCCAAACCCCTCAACCCACACCAACATTGCATGCAATGCTGCCCACCTACATACAGATGTGCACAGTGTAGATATGGCACTATCCAAAGTGTGAGGTGAAAAATTAGTTGTACTCTACAAGATGATACTGAATATATTAAAGCTACTAGATTGTGACTCCCCAAGGACCTGCTGGATTCTGAGTTTTCTTCTCCTTTTTGAGTATGGAGATTATGGTTTCACATTAGGGCAATTCATCTAACAATAACTGCTTTGCCAAAATCTGCTTTTTTTTTTTTTTTTTTTTTTGCTTTGAGCAAGTGCTGCACTTAATTCTATACTGTGTGCTTGTGTTCATCACTTTTATCTTTGTATACTAGCATGTTTGTGGTGGTTTGTTTTCTCTTTGATGTTTTGACCGATTGACATATTAGATATTTTCTCATCTATAAGAAACTATTTTTTAAAGTTTATATTCTATTCCCTTTTCTTTCCAACTTAATGCACTAAGCATCACTTTAAAATTCTTTTGCTTCTAGGATTCTAACATATTTGTGCCTTATGGCTTCTGCTCTTTGATAAATTTTCAAGTTTGTATGAAAACATTCAGTTTACAGACGCTATAGCCTTTATCTTGTACTTCCAGGCAAATATTACAGTTCCTTATTTTTCAACAGCTTCGCAAAGGCTGAAAAATTTGCCTCGCACTTCCCTCAAAGCCAAACAGTTGCTTCAAACTTCATCTACAAAAAGAGGTAACTACAGCCTCTTACTCAGTTTAAAATTTCAGCATTATCTAGTTAAATCTTAAGCCTTTTGGCATACTGAGTCAGTAGTGTCTGTAAGGTACGTTTTAGTCTTTTTTTAAAAAAAAATAATAAAATGTGAGGATTTATTCTGTTATTTAGATAAATTCAGAAGAAATATTTTCTGCAGAGGTATGTATTGGGTTGCTTTTCTGAAAGGAGTAAATTGATAGAGAATTTATTTTTCTTACCATCTTAAAATGAAAGGTCATTATTTCAACTTTATGCCAACTGAACTTCATAAGTGCTTTAAAATGAACCAAATGTCAGACTATCTGTATGGTGATGTTTTTTCCGCAGACTTCTATTTTTGGTTTTACTTATCCATCTGTATGATAAAATGGGAGCACTTCCACATTAGAAGGTAATTGAAGTTAAATCACAAATTTTGGCTAACTGATACATTTGGAATGTTTATGGAGTGGTAGCTTTTATAATAATAGAGAGTTGAAGAAATACATGAAGGTTGGACATCAAAGCTATCCAGTATTGGTTCCAAGACACTGAATGTATGGGCAGCTAGACAGAGCAGCTAGAGGGAAGTAGAATTGAGAGAAAACAGTGGGATTGGATAGACCAGCAGCAATAAGAACAGAGGCCTTAGAGGAAATGGTATGAAACAAATAAAATGTGGAAAAATATTTTTCCAATCCAGAACATGTAGGTTTTCTGACAGCTTCAGACCTCAATAAATAACAAAAGTATATAATAGAGATAAATCACTAAAGAAAATTACGCTGGAAGAAGGAATTAGATTTTTTTGGAAAAACGATTTGGTTATGGTTACAAAAGTGCTATAGTAGATGTTTTGGCAAGTTTATTACTATAAATGTTTTCACAGTGATTTCTTGGATTAAGTATAACTTAAGGAATTGTTCTAGATAATAGAATTTGAAGAAAAGTCAAATAGGCAAATAAAAAAGTAGGATGTATGAATGTTTGTGTTTTAAATATCAGAAGTTGACCATAGGCCTCCAATGAATGTTTTTTGGTGCCATGGTCAGGTAAATTAATAATAGACTGGATAGATTATATTTGATGGGGAAGAAGGTGACTTAATAGGGGCCATTATAGAAAGGGGTTTTTATGAACTTATGTGGGAACTTTAGGCTTTTTTTTTTTTTTTTTTTGAGATGTCTCAATATTTTTGAGTACTTCCACGGCGAGGGGTGAGAGGCATATAAAAACATGTACCTGAAAACACTGTGGTATCTAAACTAGGTCAGGAGATTACTATACCATAATAAAAAAGTAGAAGATTTTAAGTTTATATAAATTTTATTGGTTGTTTGTCTCCTTCAGCTGCTTCATCATGGTTTTTGGAATCAAGTAGGTTTACATAATTTAAAATTTTTACTTAAAGATTTCATGTTGCTCTGTTGATCATAACTTCTGGCTGAATCTTTAAAAATTTGCTTATAGGGGTTATATTATCACTCTAAGCCGTGAAACTAGCCACCTGTATGATAAGATGACAGGAAAGCCCAAACAAAACTGTTACGACCTGGAATTCTTGGCATCTGGTTGTCTTGTTGACTTCAGGGGTGGGGGGACGGGGACAGGGGCACTGGGTGTGCTGTTCTGTTTTGTTCAATCCCTTATTTAACTTGATCCAGACTTCTATATTTTGTGGTTGGTATTGTGACATGGGCATTATCATTATCTACCTCTTTATAAATTTTAAACTGTTGAGAAATGGACACAGGAATAAGGTAAGATTTAAAATATTACCTTAATTATTGATGAATCTGAAATGGAGAATATCTTTTGGATCCAAGGCTAAAATTGATTTTCTGGTTTCCTCTGTCAAGACTTTGGGAGGGTGGGGCCTGTATTGACTGGCAGAAGTCTCTTCTCTTGTAGAGATGCGAGGCACACAGGAGACAGAGGCCATCTGTTCACAGGTACCTTTGGCATATTAAACATGTCCAATTAAGAAACATGGACCAAAGGTGATAAATCGGCACACAAATCAATTCATCCATCCTCGGGGTAAACCTGTATGATTTTTTAGAGAGCTAGTATATCTTAGGCTAACAGGATCATGGGAAGAGGAAAAAGATTACTTAACAATTGGAAATACAGTCACTTTGATTTTAATTGCATTTAGTAGTAGCAGGTGTTTGAAGATGGAAAGTCAGAACTGTGTTGCTTGACACAGTCACTCTATAAATATTTGTTGAACGAATATAGTCATGCTGCTAAAGTCAAAAAAGGTTGGATACGTTTTTTTTTTGCATTTCCTTTTTGCAAGTTTTTTTGTTTCTTCCAGCCCATCCTATTCTGAGGAAAACAATCCAGTGTATGTTTTTAAGATTTCATGGAAGTGACTATTTAAACTGCTTTGGGAAAGATTTTATTCATTTATTCATTCCCCGTTGTTAGGCACTGAGTGAAGTGGAGGTAAATAGGGCAGAGACCTCACCAAGCCGGGGGAAAAAAATGAAGACTAACTAGACAAAGCGAATGCAGAAATATGAGGATATTAATTCTTTCTTAGTTGCCTCTTTCCTTCTAAATACCCCATGAAAAAGTGGGCAAAGGACATGAACAGACACTTCTCAAAAGAAGACATTCATGCAGCCAACAAACATGAAAGTTTTTGCCTCTTTCCTTCTGTATTTTGAAGGAAATTCATATTTTGCCTGTTTTATAGTTATTTAGAAGGAAAAGGGTAACTAAGAAGGAATAATGGTAATTTTTTAATACTTTTCATTATATTTTGACATATTCAAGTTGAAATAAACCATATTTATAGAAGATCTTATTTATAAGATGTCTTTTCTTTTTCCATCAATTTTTAAGTTTTGGGGTACATGTGCAGTTTGTGCAGGTTTGTTACATAGGTAAATGTATGCCATGGTGGTTTGTTGCACAGATCAACCCATCACCTAGGGATTAAACCCAGCATTCATTAGCTATTCTTCCTGATGCTGTCCCTTCCCCTGCTGCCCGTGATAGCCCGCAGTGTGTGTTGTTTTCCCCAGTGTGTCCATGTGTTCTTATTGTTCAGCTCCCACTTACAAGTCAGAACATGTGGTGTTTGGTTTTCTGTTCCTGCATTAGTTTATGGAGGGTAACAGCTTCCAACTCCATCTGTGTCCCTGCAAAGGACATGAACTCATTCTTTTTTATGGTTGCATTGTATTCCATGGTGTATATGTACCACATTTTCTTTATCCAGTCTATCATTAATGGGTATTTGGGTTAACTCTATGTCCTTGCTATTGTGAATAGTGCTGTAGTGAATGTACACATGCATATGTCTTTATAAAAGAGTGATTTATATTCCTTTGAGTATATACACAGTAATGGACTTGCTGGATCAAATGGTATTTCTGCTTTTAGCTCTTTGAGGAATCACCACACTGTCTTCCACAACAGTTGGACTAATTTACACTCCCACCAACAGTGTAAAAGTGTCCCTTTTTTTCTGCAGCCTTGTCAGCATCTGTTGTTTCTTGACTTTTTAATAATTGTCATTATTATTTCATCTCACTGTGGTTTTGATTTGCATTTCTCTAATGGTTAATGATGTTTAGCCTTTTTTCATGTTTGTTGGCCCCATGAATGTCTTATTTTGACAAGTGTCTGTTTATGTTCTTTGCTCACTTTTTAATAGGGTTGCTTTTTTCTTGTAAATTTGTTTAAGTTCCTTGTAGACTCTGGATATTAGACCTTTGTCAGATGGATAGATTGCAAAAAATTTTCTCCCATTCTGTAGGTTGCCTGTTCATGCTAATAGTTTCTTTTGCTGTGCAGAAGCTTTTTAGTTTAATTAGATCCAGTTTGTCAGTTTTTGCTTTTGTTGCAATTGCTTTCTGCATTTTGTCTTGCAGTGTTTACCCATGCCTATGTCCTGAATGGTATTGCCTAGGTTTTCTTCTAGGGTTTTTGTAAAGTGGGGTTTTACATTAAAGTCATTAATCTATCTTGAGTTAATTTTTGTATAAGGTATAAGGAAGGGGTCTAGTTTCAATTTTCTGCATATGGCTAACCAGTTCTCCTAGCACCATGTATTAAATAGGGAATCCTTTCCCTGTTTTTTTTCATGTTTGTCAAAGATTAGATATTTGTAGATGTGCAGTCTTATTTCTGATTTCTCCATTCTGTTCTGTTGGTCTGTGTGTCTGTTCTTGTACTCGTACAATGCTGTTTTGGTTACTGTAGCCTTGTAGTATAGTTTGAAGTCAGGTAGCATGATGCTCCCAGCTTTGTTCCTTTTCTTAGGATTGTCTTTGATATTTGTTCTGTTTTTTGGTTCCATACGAATTTTAAAATAGTTCTTTTCTATTTCTGTGAAGAATGTCAATGGTAGTTTAATGGGAATAGCATTGAATCTATAAATTACTTTAGGCATTACTACCACTTTTACACTATTACGATATTGATTCTTCCTATCCATGAGCATGGAATGTTTTTCCATTTGTTTGTTTCCTCTCTGATTTCCTTAAGCAGTGATTTGTAGTTCTCCTTGAAGAGGCCCTTTATTTCCCTTGTTAGCTGTATTCCTAAGTATTTTATTCTTTTTGTAGCATTGTGAATGAGAGACCATTCATGATTTGGCTCTCTGCTTGCCCATTGTTGGTGTAGAAGAATGCTAGCAATTTTTGCACATTGACTTTATATCTTGGGATTTTGCTAAAGTTGCTTATCAGCTTAAGATGCTATTGGGCTGAAATGTTGGAGTTTTTTGGATGTCATCTGCAAATCAAGATAATTTGACTTCCTCTCTTCCTGTTTGAATATTCTTTATTTCTTTCTCTTGCCTGATTGCCCTGACCAGACCTGCAATACTTTGTTGAATAGGAGTTGGTGAGAGAGAGCATTGTGGTCTCATGCCGCTTTTCAAGGGGAATGCTTCCAGCTTTTGCCCATTTATTATGATACTGGCTGGGGTTTGTCATATATGGCTTTTTTTATTTTGAGGTACATGCCTTCAACACATAGTTTATTGAGAGTTTTTAGTGTGAGGAGATGTTGAATTTTATCAAAGACCTTTTCTGCATCTATTGAGATAATCATGTATTTTCGGTCTTTAGTTCTGTTTAGGTAATGAATTATATTTGTAGATTTGCATATGTTGAACCAACCTTGTATCCCGGGCATAAAGCCACCTTGATCTTGGTGGATAAGCTTTTCGATGTGCTGCTGGGCTCGGTTTTCCAGTATTATATTGAGGATTTTTGCATCAATATTCTTCAGGGATACTGGCCTGATGTTTTCTTTTTTTGTTGTATCTCTGCCAGGTTTTGGTATCAGGATGTGGCTGGTGTCATAGAACGAATTAGAGAGGAGTCCCTCCTTTTCAATTGTTTGGAGTAGTTAGTAGCCTTTTCAATTGTTTGGAGTAATTTTAGTAGAAATTGTGCTAGCTGTTCTTTCTACCTGTGGTAGAATTCAGCTGTGAATCCATCTGGTATTGGGCTTTCATTGGTTGGTAGGCTATTTATTACTTCCTCAATTTCAGAATTCATTATTGGTTTATTCAGCGATTCAGATTCTTCCTGGTTCAGTCTTGGGAGGATGTATATGTTCAGGAATTTATCCGTTTCTTCTAGATTTTCTAGTTTATGTGTATAGAGGTGTTTATAGTATTCTCTGATGGTTGTTTGTGTTTCTGTGAAGTCAGTGGTGATACTCTCCTTATCATTTCTGATTGTGTCTATTTGATTCTTTTCTTTCTTTCTTTCTTTCTTT
>NW_016107439.1:4652784-4655937 GCF_001604975.1 Cebus imitator | reverse complement strand
TTTTTTTTTCCACAAAGATCTGAAGCCTCATGATCTTGGTTATTTCTTATCTTCTGCTTTTCTTATCTTTGGGGTTTGTTTGCTCTGGTTCTCTAATTCTTTTAGTTGTCATGTTAGGTTTTTGATTTGAGATCTTTCTAGCTTTTTGATGTCGGCATTTAGTGCTGTAAATTTCCCTCTTAACACTGCCTTAGCTGCATCCTAGAGATTCTGGTATGTTGTCTCTTTGTTCTCATTAGCTTCAAAGAAAGTTGATTTTTGCCTTAATTTCATTATTTATCCTAGAGTCATTGAGGAACAGGTTGTTCAGTTTCCATGTAGTTATGTGGTTTTGAGGTTTTGAGTGGATTTCTTAATCTTGAGTTCTAATTTGATTGTGCTGAGGTCTGAGAGACTGTTAGGATTTGAGTTCTTTTGCATTTGCTGAGGAGTGTTTTACTTCCTATTACATGATCAATTTTAGAGTAAGTGTTGTGTGGTGATCAGAAGACATCTATCAGGTCCACTTAATTCAGAGCCGAGTTCAGGTCCTGAATATCTTTATTAATCTTCTGTCTCGATGATCTGTCTAGTATTGTCAAAGGTGTGTTAAAATCTCTCACTATTGTGTGGGATTCTAAGTCTCTTTGTAGGTCTCTAAGAGCTTTATGAATCTGGGTGCTCCTGCATTGGGGACATACATATTTAGGCTAATTAGCTCTTCTTGTTGAATTTAAAACCCTTTACCATTATTTTATGCCCTTCTTTGTCTTTTTCAGTCTTTGTCGGTTTAAAGTCTTTTGTCAGAAAGTAAAATTGTGACCCCTGCTGTTTTTCTGTTTTCCATTTGCTTGGTAAATTTTTCTTCATCCCTTTATTTAGAGCCTATGTGTGTCTTTGCATGTGAGGCAGGTCTCTTGAAGACAGTACACCCATGGGTCTTGCCTCTTTATCCAGCTTGCCATTCTGTGTCTTTTAATTGGAGTATTTAGCCCATATACATTTAAAGTGAATATTGTTATGTGTGAATTTGATCCTGTCATGATGCTAGCTGATAATTTTGCAGACTTATTTATGTGGTTACTTCACAGGGTCACTGATCTATGTACTTCAGTGTGTTTCTGTAGTGGCTGGTAATGGTTTTTTCCGTTTCATATTTAGTGCTTGAGGGATCTCCTGCCTTGCAAAAATTCCCGGAACTGAAGTATGCAAAACTACTGGGTCTCTCCATGAGTGCTTGAGTGGCCATTTTGCCGAGACTCCACACAGCTTTGTGCTTTGGACCCTAGGCTATGGTGGCATGGGCTTGTGAGAGAATCTCCTGATCTGTGGGTTACAAAGATCTGTGGGAGAAGTGTGGTTTCCCGGGTCAGGGCAGGGTTGCACAGTCACTCACTGCTTTTCTTGGCTGGCAGTTAGGGCTCTCCTGGCCCCACACTGCACCCAAGCCATTGCCTCACCCTACTGCTTTTCGTCGCTCTCCCATGGGTCAGGCTGTTCGCCTAGTTAGTCCTAATGTGAGAACCTGGAAATCTCAGTTGAAGTACAGAATTCACTCACTCTACTCTTTCCTCTTTTCATTCCTCTCTGTGACAGCCGCAGACCACTGCTACTTCTAATTGACCATCTTGGCTCACCCCTCCAACTTTTGCATTTCTGATAACTAATGCCTTCTGATATTAGACTACCTGAAAATGGAGAACCAAAGAACTTTGTGATTACGTAGGATTCACAATTAAAAATTTGTGTTCTTTTCTATCAGCTGACAAGTATTTATTGAATCTGTATCATAAACAAGATACACTCATTATATCCTTTCCTATTTTCTTCTCTATTCTAGTCTGTCTTTGCTTTCTCTAGTATAGTTGTATTCGAAACTGTTGACATACACAGACTTCTTAGAAACAATTAAAATGATAGGAGTTGTTTTCCCTCCTACGATTTTGATATGTAAAGCTGGGAGAATGAGAGAAGAAAGAGCATGGAGGCTGTTCTCTTGAGGCTCCCTCCAAACACAAATTACTGTTAGACCATTTCATGCTATTTTTGGAATGATAACTGAATATTAGACTTAATGCTTTTATGGTTTTCTAATACTGTTTTTTCCTCTGTAGTTAAATCTCGATTACATCTATCAATTTTCTTTGCTGCAAGAGTCATATGTCAAAATTTTCTTCTGTCTGAAATTTGTGCCTTAATTTTCTTAATTAAATGCTGACTGCCTTTTAGAAAGTGAAAATTACAACTATAAGGTCTTTGAAGGTAACTTATGTCCAATTAACCTCATTATATTTTTATGGTTTCCTGGCCTACATGTTTATAGATGAGTCAAAATGCTGCTGCCACGAAACATTTTTTGCAGTAGCGTAACTACAGCTTAGTATACCTCTTCACACCCTCTCTAGTTTTCCCTCCATTTATATATTAACTTTATTAAAGTATTTCTCTTGGAGGTAGAGGAGAGGCAAACAAAAAAAAATTTTTTTTAAGTATTTCTCTCCACTTGTCCATAGATTGTAGTACATTTATCTAAGAATTTAGGGATTAATAAATTTACAATGATTTCTAATTTATAAATCTGTTTTTAAACATGGTTATTTTTAAGTAAAACACACGCACACATAAACACATAAAACATAGTTTAATTAATTCTTATAAGGCAAATGCCCTCGTAATTACTGTTCCCATCAGGAAGACTAGAACTTGCCACCTCAGACATCCTCCACCTGTCTGCTTCTAAACACAACCCTCTCTTGACTCTTCCCCGAAAAGTATCTACTCTTCTGAACTTTTACAGCAGTCACTTCCTTTTGTGAATGGTTTTATCATCCAAGTTTTGAAACAGTAGTTTTGCCTTTTTGATAAATGTCTTTTTAAATTTATCTTACTTTATAGTTTTCTTCCATTTCTTTTCTCTCTCTCTCTCATTGTTTGTTTCTTTGAAGAAACCACCAGATCATTTGTTCTGCAGAAGTTCTTGTAGGCTGGATTTTGCAGATTACTTTTTCATGGCTTTGTTTAGCAAGTTCCCTTGTATTTTCTATAAATTGGTTGTTGGATCTAGGCAGTTAATTAAATTATTTTGCTTTTTTTTTTTTTTTTTTTTTTTTTTTTTATTTTTTTTTTTTTTTTTTTTTTTTTTTTTTTTTTTTTTTGCAAAACTTTCCCAAGACA
>NW_016107439.1:4644105-4652748 GCF_001604975.1 Cebus imitator | reverse complement strand
TTTTTTTTTTTTTTTTTGTCAAAGTACTGTATAAAGATAATTTTTTCCTTATTTGGTCACCCAATGGTAGTTTCTTTAGGAAATTTAGACCAAATATTTGTTTTATTCCCTTTATTTACTAGTTCACAAAATTAAAAAATGGCAACGTGGCACCTTCTGAAGGTGACCAGTTTTAAAATATATATATCATTATGAAATTACAGATTTAAATATATATGTTTCAGTTCATTTTAGATGTTTTTCCAACTTTGCTGGAAGCTTCTACAAGTTGACTTCCAAGTCTTTTTGACCCAATTCTGGTAGTCTTTGATACCATCTTGCTAACTGGTATGACAAGATAGGCTGATCTTGTACATTTCTTGCCACAGACCTGTAGTCAAGCGTTTCTCCAAAAAGTCCTGCTTGCTTTTGGTAGGCAATGGTATTTAAAGACCAAAATCTGTGTGTTTAGCTATGCTTACTGCTACTGGGTTGGTCATTGTTTCCATGTCTTATTGGTTACTAGAGCTAGGAAACGTGTAGGTTTGTGTTTATATATTTTTTAAGATTAAATGCAGAGCTTCTGGGCAATTATTTAACCTCCTCTAGCATTCTCCCATCCTGAGAATCTTATTTCTCAACAGCACATAGAATTAGAATATCATAATTTGTTTTGTCCCATATTACACACACAGTGTTCTTGGGATAACATTAGCATAACATACAATATGATTACTGAAAACAATTTTTAAAACTTTTGGTTATGCTTGCTCCTTTTTTTTTCTTTAAGTTATATTCACATTGTCAGATACCCGTTAGATACTGTTTTCTCCTTTATATGCCTCATTTAGTTTAGGCTCTCCATTTAAATACATATTTGATGCTTAATGCCAGTTTATATGTCATTGTCTCATCAGTCATTTTTCTTGTCTGAAGCTTATTCTCTGGTAGATTCCTTAAGAAGCAGTTGTGGGAACAGTATAACTGTTACATGTTGATGATAGCTTGTCTGTTGTTTTCATACTTGAAAGTCGTTGTCTAGATATGAAATCTTTGGCTCACATTTTCTTTAAGTAACTTACATTACTCCACTTTCTGCAGGAATAAAGAATTGTTTCTTTATAATCATTTGGTCTTTATCTGGATATACAATGGATATTTTTCTTTTCTTTATAATAATTTACTAGAATATGTCTATTGGTCATTCTGAGCTGATTTTCTCAGATTCGGGGTGTGTTCTTTCAATATAAAGTAGCAAACTTTTTTCTGTTTTTCAGAAAAGTTTTATTATATTTTTTCATATTCTGTTCTTTTGCTTTGGTTTTCTTTTTTGTGGGGACTCCTGTTGTACATGTATTGGAGCTTCATTTCTTGTTTCTATATTTGTTGCCTTCTGTTGAATCATTTTTTTCTTTCTTCACTTCTATAAAAGTTTATTTTCATTGTCTGTTTCTCTTACAACATTATCTGTTGTGTATTGACTCTTATGTTCCTCCTTAGACTTCATCTTAAAATGATTCATTTTATAGCTAATTCCTTCCTGAGTTCTGTCAACTCATTTCTGAGTGTTTCTCACTCTGATTTATGCTATTCTTTCATATCTTGTAGCAATATTAAAATGTTTCTAAAATTTGAAATACTAGATACTTTCATCTTTGTGTATATGATTTCTTACTATGATTTCTGTTAAGGTTTCAATTCCTGTAGAAGTGTTCTCCTTATTTATTCTTTTTTTCTTACAATAATTTTATGTGTGATTTGACTTCAGTCCTTTTCTATTGCTCTTTTTTCCATGAAATTGATTTTTCTAAACACTTAGCTTGATTTAAGACTTAATAATTTTATGGTTCAGAAATTCTTGAACCATCTCTTTTGTTTTTGGAAGTGTTCAAAAACATGGCTACTTATTTTCTGTGATTTCTTTCATTTCCTTCCTCCACTTTCAAAATATATCCTCTTAAAATGTACAGTTCAATGTTTTTTAGTACATTCACAGAGGGAGAAACCATTACCACTATCTTATTTTAGAAGATGTTTATCACCCCCATAGGAAACACCATACTTATTAATAAAACTCCTCATTCCTCACTTTTTCCAGCCCCTGCCTCCCAGTAATCTACCCTCTCTGTCTCTAGTTTGCCTGTGTTGGTCATTTCATATAAGTGGAATTATAGAATATGTGATCTTTTGTGACTGGCTGCTTCTACTTAGCATAATATTTTCTTTCTTTCTTTTTTTTTTTCTTTTTAAAGACGGGGTTTCACCATGTTGGTCAGGCTGGTCTTGAACTCCCGACGTCAGGTGATCCGCCCGCCTTGGCCTCCAAAGTTCTTGGATTACAGACGTGAACCACAACGCCCAGTCGCATAATGTTTTTCTAAGTTCATTTTGTAGCATGTATCAGTGTAGTTACTTGCTGCATAACAGTGTTTCAGAGCCAGGCACAGAGGCTCATGCCTGTAATGCCAGCACTTCGGGAGGCTCAGGTAGGAGGATCATTTGAGCCCAGGAGTTTGAGACCAGCCTGGGCAACATAGTGAAACTGGATCAGAAAAAATAAAATAATTAGCCAGACATGGTGGCTTGCAACTATGGTCCCAGCCACTCAGGAGGCTGAGGTCAGAGGATTGCTTGAACTTGAGAGGTTGAGGCTGCAGTGAGATGTGATCGTACCACTGCCAGCCTGGGCAACAGAACAAGACCCTATCTCAAAAAATCTAAAACAAAAAAACCCACATTTCAGTCAACAGTGGATCACATATACAATTATGCAATTTCTATCACCTAGTAATGTCATAGACCTTTCAATGGGACAAGATGTAGAGGTGATAGATGGTGATATTGATGATCTTAACTCTGTATAGGCTTAGGCTCATGTGTGTGTTTCTGTTCATTTTTAGCTTAAAAAAAAAGTAAAATAAAAATTTTAAATTAAAAAAAGCTTGTAGATTAAGAGAATAAAGAAAGAAAGTAGTTTTGGACAGCTGGACAACATGTTTGTGTTACAAGCTATGTGTTACTACAAAAGAGTCAAAAAGTTTTTAAGTTAAAGCATATAAAGTAAAAAAGTTACAGTACGCTAAGGTTAATGTATTATTGAAGAAAAATAAATTTAGTGTAAGTGTACAGTGTTTATAAAGTCTGCAGTAGGGTACAGTAACTTTCACATACCACTCACTGAACTTCAATCCTATAAGCTCCATTCATGGCAAGTGTTCTCAGATGTACTGTATATTGTCTTTTATAACATTTTTACTGTACTTTTTCTATGCTTAGGTATGTTTGGATATGCAGATGCCCTTGTATTACAGTTGCCTACAGTATTCAGCACAATAATATGTTGTATCAGCTTTAGCCTAGGAGCCATTGGTTGTTTTTTAGAATATTTTGTGGGTACATAGTAGGTGTGTGTATTTATGGAGCACATGAAATATTTTGATATAGGCAAGCAGTGTGAAATAACATCACAGAGAAACAGGTACCCAGCCCCTCAAGCATTTAGTCTTTGTGTTACAGACAATTCAGTTACATTCTTTAAAATACTTTAGAATATACAATTAAGTTACTGTTGACTACTGTCATCTGGTTGTGCCTTCTCAATTTTTTTTGGTACCCATTAACCATCTCCACCTCCCCCGACCCTGCCATCAGGTATTTCATATATCCTAGATGTGTAGTAGCATAAGTCACCTAGGTTTGCGTAAGTATACTCTGATGTTCCTGCATGGACAGACTTGCCCAACAGTTCATTTCTGAGAACATATCCCCATCGTAAAGTGACACATTAACTGTACTTTGTTCCTTTTTATTTGCCAAATATTTCATTGTGTGGATGCACCACATTTTGTTTATCCATTCATCACTTGGTGGATACTTGAGTTTTTTCCACTTTTTGCCTATTGTGAATAATGCTGCAGCTGGGCACGGTGGCTCACACCTGTAATCCCAGCACTTTGGGAGGCTGAGGCGGGCAGATCACCTGAGGTTAGGAGTTAGAGACCAGCCTGGCCAATGTGGTGAAACCTCACCTCTACTAAAAATACAAAAATTAGCTGGATTTGATAGTGGGTGCCTGTAATATCAGCTACTCAGGAGGCTGAGGTAGAAGAATTTCTTGAACCCAAGAGGCGGAGGTTGCAGTGAGCTGAGATCTTGGCATTGCACTCCAGCCTGGATGACAGAGCGAGACTCCATCTCAAATAGTAATAGTAATGATAATAATGCTGTGAACATTCATGTACAAGTGTTTACTTAGACGTGGTTTTGGTTCTGTTGATTATATACTTAATGGAATTACTGGATCATATGGTAGCTTTATGTTTAACATATTAAGAATCTGCTAAACTGTTTTCCAGAGTGGCTACAAGATTTTACAATGTCACCAGCACTGTGTGAGGGTTCCAATTTCTCCATCTCCTTAGTAACACTTGTTTATTGTATTTCATTTTAGCCATTCTGGTGAAGTGTTGTGAAGTGGAATCTCTTTGTGGTTTTTATTTTGCCTGACTAACGTTGAGCATCTTTTCATGTGCTTATTGGCCATTTGTTTATCTTTGGAGAAATGTCTATTCAAATTCTTTGTCTCTGCTTTTTTAGTTTTTGAGTTGTGACATTCCTTTGTATATTCTGGATTCAAGTCTCAGATGCATGATTTGTAAATATTTTCTCTTATTCAGTGGATTTACTCTTCACTTACTTTATGGTATCCTTTGAAGCACAAAAGTTTTTAATTTTGATGAAGTATCATTTATCAAATTTTGATCTTACGTATCATGCTTTTGGTGTCTGTCATAAGAAACCAGTGCCTAACCCTAGTTATTACTCCTGTCCCCTCTGCCCTACCCCGCTTGCTCTTCCCAGACACAAATCCCACGCTTTCCCCTTTAGTACTTGGAGCTTTCCGTTGCCCTTCCCTTCCCCAAATCCAGCTGGGCTTGCTGTATCCTACCCTCCTCTCTGTCTGGCCCGCAGCACAGCACCAGGACCATGCTTTTCTATTCCTTTTTCAATCCCTTGTGGGCAGGGATGTGGTTATGGAACTCTAGAGTGACCTGCATATCTGTGGAACCCTCCATTCTGTGGATCAGTATCTCAGCATCAAATTAACTAACATTAGTGTCACAGACCCTGAGAAATACTCTCACATCTTCATTCGGTGCTTAGTGGTCCAATATGTGCAGTTGCCAGCCAACAAGGTCGACGCAGTTGCTGCAGAATGCAGCAAAGAAGGAAGCCCTACAGCAGAAACAGTGATGGCTCTTCTCCTCCTCTTCCCTTCCCTCTTCCATTGGTGACCCATAACCCCAAGTCCCAGCCTACGAACCCTGACTGAACACTTGAAGCAGTTTTGTTTGGCTGGTGTTTTGTTGTTGTTGTTTTAACTGGGGGTGGGGGGGTGTCTGTGTGTGTGTGTTGGGGGTGACTGGATGAGAGGAATAATAGGCAACAGCTCTCCTCTTTTAAGAAGGGGGAGGATAAGTAGGCTGGGAAACTTCAAAGCCTTCCTAGTCCTCAGCATCTGCCTTTCTCACTACTTCCCTAAAGATGGTGGAAGAGTTTCCTAGGTCTTTCCGAGGGAGTATGTGATTCATTTTGGGGATGGAAGAAATCTGTACCACATCAGGAATAAAATTTATGATGGAAAAAAAAAAATTTTTAACTCCTGTGTTTTCTTGTGAACTTTATAGGACTTACATTTAGGTCTGTGATCCATTTTGAATTTTTTTTTTTAGTATGAAGCATAGGGGTCCAACTTCATTATTTTATACATGGATATCCAGTTGTCCTAGCGACATTTTGCACTCTTCCCTGCTTTTACCTGGACTTCATTTTCCTTTATGTGGAATGTCCCTGTTCTGCTCTGTTTGGATTATCTTTTGAGTTTTTTTTTTTTTTTTTTACCTTGAAGTTTTTACCTAGAAGACGAGTTTGGCTGGTTTAAGAATTCATAGCCACTCACATTCCTTCTAGACCTTACAGTAAACCTCATGTACTTACCCACTGTTGAAGTGTACAAACCCTTCCCAGTTCAGCTGCTGTTTAGCTTTTTTTTTTCTATGAGTACTTGTTGGTTATTTTGGAATTTTCAGGACATTGAGATACTCTTTTGCTTCCTTCTGCACAGATGCTGATAATTCATGTGGTCTTGTAGTTGTCAGTGGCTTCTCCCTACCCATTTGTATTTTGGGGCTCCTAGAGATCTTGTCACCACCTGGTTTTATTGTAGCTGTTGTAAATGGATTTTGCTTTGACCTTCCTGATTGCTCTGTATGCTTTTACGGAGAGATTTGAGGAAATTCATAAATTACACCAGTGCTGGTACCATCTTTCAAGAATCCTCATAATTTCGTTTCTTAATCTTGACATTGACATTTTTTCCCCTTTCCTCACTAGATACTCTAAGGTTAGTTAAATGTTAGATAATTTATTAAACTAAAATACAGTAAGTTATATAGGTATAGATGTACAACTGTTTATATTCAGTATACTAAAACTAATATGTGTCTCAAGAAATCTTGATATCAGATGTTTTGATACCTAATCAATCCTCTAATTTTTGTATTTATGGAAGAAAAGCTATTGAAGCCCCATTCTTGGGGCTTTTACTGGCTCTTATGTATAATACATCTTTTCTAATAACTAACAATTTTTGTATGCTTACAAAAATAATAGTCATGTACAATAATGGAAGAAGAAATCAAAGGCTTCTATGTCATTTTTTTTTTAACGGTTACTTGTCAGCAGTTGCCATTTTAATAGGCTTTGGAGTCATACTTTATAAAACCTGCCTAGGATAGTAACCCCCACAAATAAATTGAGTCTGGTTGAAAGTTAAAGTGTTGATAATGACACTTTGGCTGGATGTGGTGGCTCGGCTACAACCCCAGCACTTTGGAAAACCAAGACAGGTGGATCTCTTGAGGCCAGGAGTTTGAGACCAGCCTGATCATCATGGCAAAACCCCATCTCTACCAAAAATACAAAAATTATACAGACGCGATGGCATGCGCCTGTAGTCCCAGCTACTTGGGAGGCAAGGCACGAGAGTTGCTTGAATCTGGGAGGCAGAGGTTGCAGTGAGCCAAGATTGTGCTACTGCACTTCATCCTGGGCAACAGAGTGAGACTCTGTCTCAAAAAAAAAAGATAAAAGAAAGAAATGATAATGGCACTTTAATTTCTACCCCCAGAGATGTTTCTCTTTTGGTTCCTGGAAAAGAATACTGATCTTTGGATCAGGAGACCTGGGTTCAGTTCCTGGCTTCCCGTTTATTTGCTCAGTTAACTTCTGTGATTGTGGTAATTTCCCTTGTCTGTGAAGTGAGAGCATTAGAGTACATAGTCAGTAATAGCTTTTTACAAGGATTCTTTAACTTTGTAGTGAGAGTATCATATTTAGTTCATCTTTTTGTTCTTTAGCAGCCAGAACTTACTTTTACCTACTTACTGTATCAGTAAATTGTGATTATTATTGATGGTGTATAGACCATTGAATAATTGAAATGATAGTGTAGTAAGGAATAGTTGACAAGGAGATATTTTTATATTTTATTTGTTAATAATGGAATTCATATATGTTTTAATAAATCACTTCTCCTGTTGGTCATGATGACCAGTGTTTGGCAATGTGTTTATTTTTATTACTATATACTTACGGGGCATTTATAGTTTTTATAATGGAAGTTGTAGTTTGAAGGAAGACTGCTCTGTGAAGACAACTTGGAATATCTAACTTTTGTATTGCTAGGTACATGTATATATTTTTATAAAACATTTTATATTCAGCAAATATCAAGCTAAAAAGATATATAATTTATTCAGGTTTTTTTCATTTTAGGGTTAAGTGCATTCCTGAATTATAGAAACCTTAATTAGAAAACAAACTTAGCACAATTATTAAATACTTATTAAAATAAAAAATATTTTAAAGTACAAATTCTCTGTTACCCATCATTCCATTTTGGAGATAACTTAGACACCAACGTTAGCATTCTTAATCATGTCATTTTTATAAATAGAGTTCTAATTCTTGCTCAGAGCAGATGACTATCCTCGATTTTATGCCTGACTTGGGTGTAATTCTTGGTATTCAAAAAATATATATAAAGAGAAATTGTAACTTGTCATTGTCAATTTGGGTAATACGTTTTGGGTAATAATACTTAGGTTTGAGTTAATTTCTAAGGAAATCCTAGGAGACTTTTCTGAGTGGCATTGTTGAATATCTTTCCAGAAAACTCATCTATGACAGGCTGAAGGAGCCCTATTCTTTAGATAAGAAAGCCATAGATAAGAATGCCTTACAATTTGTTTAATATTTTTCGTTTTACTAACAATTTACACACTTACTACTCATTTTCTCTTCACAGCAAACTTATATTGACTGAGATTTATTAGATTTATACGTAAGTGGTTTTCTTTTCGAGCAATGCAATTGCTATGATATTTTTAGTCTTGATTTCTAATGTTCATTGCTGGCATATAGAAATGTAATCCATGTTTGTATTTTTATCCAGTCCTGTGACCTTACTGAATTCACTTATTTCTAGAGTTGTGTGTGTGTGTGTGTATTCATTGGGATTTTCTGTGTAGACTATCATGAGGACAGTTTCTTTCTAATCTATGTGCCTTTTACTTTTCTTTCTTTCTTGTTTTCTTTTCTTTT
>NW_016107439.1:4627673-4643964 GCF_001604975.1 Cebus imitator | reverse complement strand
TTTTGTATTTTTAGTAGAGACGGGGTTTCACCATGTTGACCAGGATGGTCTCGATCTCTTGACCTCGTGCTCCACCCACCCCAGCCTCCCAAAGTGCTGGGATTACAGGCTTGAGCCCCCGCGCCCGGCTTTCTTTCTTTTCTTTCTTTCTTTCTGTCTGTCTTCTTTCCCTACCCCCGCCCCCCCCAATTTTTCTTGATTATTGCACTGGCTAGAATTTCCAGTGGTTAGACCATATGTTCTTGTCTTGTTCCTGGTCTTAGGGGAGAAGCACTCAGTCTTTCTTCATTAAGTTTAATATTAACTGTAGAGCTTTTGTAGATGTTCTTTATGAGGCTGAGGAAATTTTCCATATTTCTGCTTTTTCGAGAATTTTTTTCGTGACTGTTAAATTTTGTCAGATGCTTTTTTTGAGTCTGCTGTTAACATTTGTGTGATTTTTCTTCTTTATCCTGTTACTGTGGTGGATTACACTGATTGATTTTCAAATATCGAACAAACCTTGCATCTTGGAATAAATTCTACTTTGTCATGGCATAGAAATCTATATATTGCTGTATTCTATTTTCTAATGTTTTCTTAAGGGTTTTTACATTTGTAAACAGTACTGAGCTATAGTTTTCTTTTTTGATACTGTCCTTTTTGGTATCTTGGTAATACTAGCTTCATAAAATGAACTGGGACATCTTCTCTCCTGTTTTGTGATGGAGATTTTATGTTGAATTTGTGTTCATGCTTTATTTAAACATTTGGTAGAATTTCCCAAGGTTGCTCCCAACCTCCAACGAACATCTGACCTGCTTCTCGTTACCATAAATTAGATTTGACTTTCCTCAGATGTTTTATAACAACATTCTACAATGTGTGTATGTGTATATACACAGGCACAGACTGTTTTGTGTCTGATACTCGTCATTCAGCATAATTTCTGAGTTTCATCTTTGTTGTATATATCAGCAGTTTACTCCTTTTTATCGCTGAGTGGTATTCTGTTTTGTGGTTATGCCACAATTTGTTTATCCATTCACACGTTGATGTACATTTGAGCTTTGTTCAGTCTTTGTCTGTTATAAAGTTGTAGTCAAGTCTTTGTGTGGACATAAGCTTTTTTTCTGTTTTCCTTTTTTATTTTTTTTGGAGACAGAGTCTTGCTCTGTTGCCCAGGCTGGAATGCAGTAGCATGATCTCTGCCCATGGCAACCTCCGCCTCCTGGACTCAAGCAATTCTCGTGCCTCAGATTGTGAGTAGCTGGGACTACAGGGGCACACCACCATGCCTGGCTAATTTTTGTATTTGATTAGAGACAGGTTTTTACCATGTCAGCCAGGCTGGTCCAGAACTCCTCACCTCAGGTGATCTGCCCGCCTCGGCCTCCCAAAGTGCTGGGATTACAGGTGTGAGCCACTGCGCCCAGGCTTCTTTTTTCTTTTTGAAACAGTCTTGGCTCTGTCACTCAGGCTGGAGTACAGTGGCATCTTTAGGGCTCACTGCAGCCTCTTCCTCCTGGGTTCAGGCAGTTCTGCTTCAGCCTCAAGTAACTGGAATTATGGGTGCATGCCACCGTGCCCAGCAGATTTAAAATACTGTTGTTAGAGTTGTAATCCTCTAATTAAGTACTTGGTAATTTACAGCTCACAATTACCTTTATTCTTATAGTAGCCCAGGAATATCTTTTATTCTTTGCATTGCTGTAACGTTTCCTGAATAAAATGTACTAGTACCTAATCATCAGTTGTAATTTAAAGTCATGGTTTCATTTATATATGATTTCCACTCAAAAACTGGTTTTTCTTCGCCATTTCACAGTACCTTCTCCAGGCAAATTCCGTTCCCCTGCAGCACCATCTCCTTTGGCTCTTCGGCAACCAGTGAAAGCATTTAGTAATCATGGCTCTGGTTCTCCTGGTAGCCAAGAAATAACACAGCTCGCACAAACCACCTCCTCACCTGGGCCTCCTATGGTTCAGAACACAGTCTCAGCAAATCCTCCCAGCAATATCAACAGCACTACTCTAACCAGACCTGCAGGGACAACTGCAATGAGAAGTGGCTTGCCCAGACCCAGTGCCCCTTCTGCTGGGGGCATACCAGTGCCTCGCAGCAAACTTGCACAACCTGTTCGCAGGTAAGTGGCAAATGTTCTGTTTCAGCATTCTTGAGTACCTGAAAGTGGATAGACTGGAATTAATTAGCTTCATGCTATGTTTGATAGTAAACAGAAAGTCATGGTGGATTGCCACCGGAGTTTTAGTACAGTTTGAATAAAACATTACTATGTTGTTTTGAAGAAATCCTCATTTGAGACATTTACCAATTTGGTTCAGATTAAATTTGTCCAGTTTCCTAACATGATTAAGCATCTCAGAGAACTCCTAGAAAAATATTGCTAGAACCACTTAATTTGTGATATTTGTTCATTTAGAATATAATTATATTCAATAAAGATGTTAAACGTATATTAGAATATAGAGTAATATTTAAGATAAAACCTCTAGCTACCAAGTCTGATTATAATCTCTAAGCATGGTTTCAAACCCTTATTCTACAATTCAGAATTATCTGTGAAATTTATATAAATGTAGGTGTGTAAGTTTTACCCTTAGAGAGTCTAACTTAGTGGATCTGGTATGAGGCTCAGAATCTGTGATTGTGCTGGGATGGTGGTGGTGGTGGTTTTTTGACACAGCATCTTGCTCTGTCTCCCAGGCTGGAGCGCAGTGGTGCAGTCTTGGCTCACTGCAGCCTTGACCTCCTGGGCTTAAGCAGTCTTTTCATCTCAGCCCACCATGTAGTTGGGACTACAGATGTACACTACCATGCTCAGCTAATTTTTGTAGTGACGGAGTTTCACCATGTTGCCTATGCTGGTATCAAACTCCTGAGTTCAAGTGATCTGCCCACCTCGGCCTCCCAAAATGCTGGGATTACAAGTGCGAGCCACTGCCCCCAGCCAATGTGCTGTTTTTTGCGGTGTGTTTGTTTGTTTGATCTTCAGATGATTCCGAATCAGACAGGTTAGGAATGTTGCATCTGTAACCTTTCAAGAATGGGATTACCATCATCAGTAAACTTTGATGTCAACTGTAATTAAACTGGAAGTATTTATCATTGTGCTAAATAAGTAAATGTTTGCTTTGTTTAATCTTCATAATAACATTAAATGAGTAGGTTTTCTTATTTCTGTTTTTCAAAAGAGGATATTGAAATTTAATGAAATTAAGTAATTTGCCTAGAGCCACATAACTAATAGAACTATCAGTTCCGAGTATGTCTGACTTCAGTCACTATCCCATACTGCCTTTCTAGTGATGACACTGAGCTTCTAATATCACATTCATCATTCTGCCTCTCAAAATAAGAAGTAAATAATAAGGTTGGTTATCCATGTGCTTGGAAAAGGTGAGACCATCTTTTCCATTCTTTGATCTAGTGGCTGTGTTAACAAAATGGAAAAATCATCTGGTGTCCAGTAAAACTTTAAAGTTGTGAAAATGCCACGTGTGGGGAGGTTGTACAAGTACCTGTTTAGAGCTTTTGTGTTGGTAATCCTCCTGAACAGTCTTCATAGGATCATGATGCCATCTAAAGAGTAATTAATATATGTATGAGATAGTATGGTAATATTTCATAAAGACATTTATCAAGTTTAAATTACAAAATTGCTTTATTTCAGATCCTTGCCAGCTCCTAAAACCTATGGTAGCATGAAAGATGACAGTTGGAAAGATGGCTGTTATTGACCAGCAAAGACAAGAATGCAGAAGTCCACGGCTTCATGGATACCCTTCACAAGGCTAAAAACAACTTTTATATGCAGACTGTTCAGATAAGACTCTTGGGATTTATAAAATCCCAGCCCTCTCTGTCTTAATTAGCACAAGCTGACAGAGATCATCAAACAGCACTTTAATGACATTTAACATCAGATGTGTTTGGTAATCACACAATCACTCTCCATAGAATCACTTTTAGTTTTGTTTAATAGAAACTAGGATGATTTTTAAAATATTTGACAGAGGCCAATATCTGGGCAAATACTTAATGGATGCCAAAGAGAAATGCCCATTTGTAAATGAGAAAAATGCCCATTTGTGCATAAGAAAATGGTGAATTCAAGCTATCCAAAACTTCACATTCAACTAATTTACTGTATAAATAGTATCAATAAATATTTGTGTTAATGAGAACTAATATTCTGACTAATGATCTAAAGTGTTTCACTAGTACACCAGGAAACTACAGATTGAGATTGGGGGTGGGAGGAAAGAAGGCTGGGCTAGAGATTGAAAACATCCCTAAATTTGGGAGAATTTCAGAAATTATTTTTGCAGATTCATTAGAAAAATTGTCATTTAATCTTAAGTTTTGGATGTAGCTCACATATCACCACCATCAGATAGTGTTACAGCATGCATCCATCATATTGCATTGACACATCGAACTTTCTGCGTGTTTGTTTTGATTGCCAAAAGGGCTTAATATCAGTTGTACAATCTTTCTAAACTTTATAGTTCCTGGCTCAGGAAAGATGGCCTTTGCTATTGAAGCCAACGTCTTCACATCCTGTTATCTTTACAGAATTAAGAGATCCTGTTTCTATTAGCAGGTTTTCATGATAGGAAAGAACAAGTAATCTGTGTCTTTATTCTTGATACAACACCACCTCAGTGCTTACAACCTGGAACAAAACCATACAATGAGAGAGAGGGGGAAAAAAATCTATGCACTTAACCTACAGAATCTCTGGTGATGACAGTTGTATTGTTGCTATTACATGGCATAATGGTCTATTATGTGGTAGGAAAATATAGCCTGCTAAATGCTACTTGAGTTGATCCACTTGAAACTGAGTAACTGTATAAACAACATCTATTGGAAATTCTTTCCCTTTTGACTTAGATTCTGCCTTACATCAATTTTTTGCATTTTTGGTAACAAACCTACTACATATAACTCTTAACCTGATAAATACTTGTTCTCTAACAGCTCGTAATGTATCTTGAAGTCGCCTATTTCAGTTTTATCAGACTATTAGCAGAGTAAAACTTCCTTCTGTGGCGGGCCTCTCATTTTTTTATTATGAGGTCTGTTTTTAAATACCTAATTTGAACAGCTCTAAGATATTGGCAGTTAGGTCATCTAAAAGCTTTTAGAGATTTGAACATAAGTTCATTTCCTGTTAATCAAAGACATTCCGTAAGTTGGCAAAAGAAATTGGGAAAGAGAAATGAAAGGCTTGATATTCAGGGCAGCATGAAGGTTAATAGGTTGAGAGAATGATGAAAAAACCAGGACCTCCATTCTGTCATGACTGACACCATGGTAGTCTATCAGCTTGACCTGTGGGGAATCATTTATTCAGCACAAGCAGCTGGAGATTTAAACTGCCAGTACTATGTATTTGGTGTATAATGCAAGGAAGAAACTTTATCCTTGAATTTGAGGGTAATGGGGTGGGTCAGGAAAGGATGGCGCCAGAATTCTACATGGTAATGAACTCAAAAAATGTTGCTTTTCAGAGGAAGATAAAGCATCTTCTTTTGGGAGGGGTTATCTCATGTCTAAGTAATTAAAAGAAAGAACTAGCTACTGTCTCTTAACCACATACAAAACAATTCTCAGTTTTCAGTGCAACATTTCAAAAAATATATATATGCTGCAATCTAATAATTAAAAGGAATTTTAACTCTATTATGAAACATTACATTTTTTAAGTTAGATAATCAGTTTCAAAAGGAGTATTCAGGTTATTTAACTTTGTTTTTAAATGGCTGCATCAGAAAAAAATGTCTATTTTTTTTTAATTAAAATATTTCATCACTTGTTAAAACTTATTTTGGATCTGAGTTTGGTAAAGTATTATTTTACCTGCTGTTGTACTACCACAGACTATTGACTTTTAGTTTCCTAAAGAGAAAAATTGCCTTTTTACTAGAAAGCCTTTGTGTGTCGCAATTTTTCTGTTTGGGAAAATCTAAGGATTTACTGTGGTTAGTCTTACAGAAGAAATGTGGATTTGATAAACTAGTGCCTATGATTTTAACTTATGTTTCATATATAGTAGTAAGGGTTTTATGAATGTTGATTATTTTGTGCCAACAGCCCAGAATTGTCACTTATATGTAAGCAGAAAACAATGAGCTCTGCTTCCAAAGTTATTTAATTTTCTCAGTGTTTGAATGTTATTTTTTGTAAGTGTGTTAATAAAAGTGTAAAGAATTGGAAAAAATATAAATATTCTTAACTCAAGCATTTGCTGGATCATTTTTCTACAAAACTTGTTTGTATAATATAAAACACTCTCTGAAGAGTTGACTTTTTTTTTTTCAGTTTCGTATCCTGGAAATCACATTTTGTAGAACTGGGGACCATTCATAATTGTCAGATACTTTTTAAAATTATCTCAATACATCACTTTTATAAAAAGTTTTTTTGAAAGAAACTTCGATACATATGATGTGGCCCCAGATGTTTGTATAACTCTAGAATGATCTAGACGATGTATGTTTAACTTTTTATTGAATGTACAGGTATTCATTTTTGACGTTGCGCATGGTCCTTTTAGATCACATGACGTTCGATTTGCAAACATTTCTATAGCCGAAGTTGTATATGTGGTTGCCTCCTTAATAAACAGCCTGACCATAATGTTTATTATTAAATTTATATTTGTTTTTTAAGTGTTGAATCTCTGGATATGGTAAAATTCCTTTTTTTCCCTCTCAGTTGCCTACACTTGGTTTTAATAAATTACTCAATCGAGTTTTTCTTGCAAACCCATATCATATTGCCCTTTCAGACTTAGTCTTCATGGGGTTGGATTATATCTTATCTTTTCTCTGTCAAAGTTATTTCATATGTGGATTACTTGGAGGAAATTTATAGTTCACTATAAATTAATTTGTTCTTGGAACTTTTTCACCTGCTGTGAATTAATATCTAGTTAGAAAAAGCTAGCATATGACTAGATCATAGCTAGATATGATATCTAGTTAGAAAAAACAAGTGAAAAGCTATTATGAGTTTCCAGGAGAACGATTAATGCATTTTCATACCAAATGCGAATATTTAGGTGATCACGGGCGTCTTTTCTTTTATGGATGGAAAAATCAAGGATTGTACATTGTTTAATTAGTTCACCATATTCCTTTAGAGGATATTTGCTTTGCAATTACATGTTACAATTAGAATAATTACAGTTAAAATAATATTACATGTTACAATTAGATTAATACTGATGAGGGGGAGAAAAAGACACCCTTGTGTTTTTTTTTTTCTCTCAAGCCAGTCTAAAAACTTGAAGAGCCATTTAAAATTGTCACTATACTTGTAAGTCAATACATGAGAAGTCTAAGCCTGTTATATACTCAACGCAACAGAAAAACCCATATGGAGGTTCAACCACTAATGAATTTTGAATGATCCTAAATATAAATCTGGGGTAGCTAAATGGCCCTCTGCTTACCAGTCTAAAAATGAAACTGATGATACTCATGGGCCTTATTTACTATAATAAAGATTAGTTAAAATTATGTTAACTGACCAGTTTCAAACAAATTATCTACATTGAGTAATCTTAATGTTTTCTCTTTAAAAGTAGGAAAATTTCTTCTGATTTCAAAAGTAAGAAAAAAATGTTTCTTCTGATTTCAACAGTAATAGAAACTCATTGCTGTACAACATAAACTACAAATATTAAAAAGTATAAAGGTGAAAAATGATAGTTGTCTGCAGTCCCATCATCAGGAAATATTGAAGTACTGACCTTACTAACATGGTTATAAAATGTTAAGTGGAAGGATATCAAGTCCTTTTTTTTTTTTTCCTGATGAGAAAGTGTTTTTTACTTAAAATGTTGATGTGAGTTTGCTTTTCACAGAAGTATACATTAACTGCTATTGAAAGCTTGGCATATATCTTAATTCCTGATTGCAGCTATTTCTTGATAAAATCATCATATGTATTATTTGTGTTGTTATAACATTAATTAGTTTTTTACAATTTATCCTTTTTTTTTTTTTTTTTAGACAGTCTTGTTCTGTTGCCCAGGCTAGTGGAGTGCAGTGGCGTGATCTCAGTTCACTGCAACCTCTGCCTCCCAGGTTTAAGCAATTCTCTCTCAGCCTCCCAAGGTGCTAGGACTACAGGCGCATGCCATCATGCCCAGCTAATTTTTGTATTTTAATAGAGATGGGATTTGTCACATCAGGCTGTTCTCAAACTCCTGACTGCATATGATCCACCCGCTATTATACCCGCTGTTTTATTTTTACCTGCTGCTGTACTACCACAGACTATTGACTTTTAGTTTCCTACAGAGAAAAACTTTTTGGAGATGGGGGGGTCTCACTATATGGCCCCAGATAGTCTCGAACTTCTGGGCTCATATGATTCTCCTGCTTCAGCCTCCCAAAGTGCTGGGAATACACACATGCACCACCACACCCAGCCTCTATACATATTGAAATTTGAGAAATATATAGTAAATTATAAAGAAGAAAAAGTACTTAATAGATAGCCACTTAAATTTAAAGATACTGTCTTTTTCCTTCTAAAATTGTAGTCGTTTATGCTTGACAGTAACTTTTTCTTAAGTATGAATTCATAATTACCATGATTTAGATGGATTCTGCTGGTACAAAAAAAAATTTGGTTCTATAAAAGTATACAAATGCCGGGCGAGGTGGCTCACGCCTGTAATCCCAGCACTTTGGGAGGCTGAGGTGGGTGGATTACCTGAGGTCAGGAGTTTGAGACCAGTCTGACCAACATGGTGAAACCCTGTCTCTTAAAAAAAAAAAAAAAGTATACAAATATTCTAAAACTTTACCAAACTATATTATTAGAGTCTTTCGTATTGCATCCTTTATGGATACTTGAATGCCTCCACCACGACCCCCACTCCCATCTGCTATGAATTGAGTGTTGATTGAATACAGTGCCAGTTTTAAAATAACCTTTAAAGAAATAGACACAACCAAATAAAGAGTTAAGATAGTCTCCAGTAGAGCTCTTAAAATTGATAACCTGAAGGGCTGTTAAAACAGATTTCTGTACCATACTCCCAAGAATTTCCAAGTCCACAAATTCTAGGGATACGGTTCCCAGCACAGGTCAGGTGCACATTGCTGGACTAATTGACTGTGGCTAGAGGATTGGGGTTATGGTAGAACACCAGCTATGGTTTTCTGCTGTGAAAACCATATGGATGGGATGGGGAAAGACCATTTTCCTTAAGGGTGGTGCTGTCCCCAGAAAGTAGGCCAGGTCTTGCACAAACAAAACAGTAGGTGCACGTCACAAATGTCTCAGTGCATATTATATAAAATGATTATGCCATGTCTGTGGTCACTGACCTGGAGGAAACATTTGTAGTAAGGAGAAGTTTCTGGTAGTATTTGAGCTCCTGGCTCAATTGTTCATGAGGCCCTGTATTAAATCCTGTCCATGGATTCCACTAGGCATCTTGGTATGTTCATTATAAGTTCGCCTTAATACATAAGCCAATTTAAGCTAAGGTTCTGTCATTTGCAAACAGAAGGAAGAGGTAATTTTTCAAATGTTTTCAAAATTGATACTTAAAATATGTATAGAAGTTTGTTCAACTGAAATGTTCAGCTTAAAGAATTATCACTAAATTACATATGTAACCACCATGTAGACAAGAAATAGAATGTTCACAGCACCCCAAAAACCCTCCTAATGTCATCTACCAATCACTACTACTTTCTTCCTCCTCAACAAAGATAACAGTTACTGACTGTGGGGTGACTCATGCCTGTAATTCTGGCACTTTAGGAGACTGAGGTGGGAGGATCACATGAGCCCAGGAGATGAAGACCATCCTGGGCAACATCAAGACCCCCCCTTCAGAAAAAAGATAACAGCTATTTTTACACTGTACAGTGTCATTGCACTATATAACATCTCAGTCAACATAGTCTGCCTATAAGTCAATACCCCAGTAAAATTGTAATGGAACTGAAATATTTCTATCACCTAGTGACATAGCCCAACGCGTTACTCACATGTTTGTGGTGATGCCGGTTTCAACAAGCCTGCTGCACTGCTAGCCATATAGAAGTATAGCACATAATACTTGATAATAAACAACTTTGATACTAGTTTATATATTTACCATACTTTATTGTTAGCGTGCACTCTCTCTATATATATATGTATTTTTTTATTTCCTTTTTTTTTTTTTTAAGTGAACTGTAAAACAGCCTTAGGCAGGTCCTTCATGAGGTATTCTAGAAGACATTGTTACAACAGGAGATCTCCATGTGTTTTATTGCCCCTGTAGACCTTCCAATGGGACAGATGTGGAGGTGGATGACAGTGATACTGATTGTGACCCTGTACAGGCTTAAGCTAATGTGTGTGTTCATCTTAGTTTACAAAAAAAAAATTTTAAGGAAAAATATAGAATGAGAGAAAATATTTTTGAACAGCTGTGCAATGTGTTTTAAGCTAAGTATTATGAAAGAGCCAAAAAGTGAAAACTGTAAGATGATAAAGTAAAATCTGCAGTAAGCTAATTATTAAAGAAAAAAAGTTTAAATAAATCTAGTGTAGCCTAAGCACAGTGTTTATAAGTACAATAATGTTCTAGGCCTTCACATTCACTCACCACTCGCTGACCCATGTAAAGCAACTTGGCAGTTCTGCAAACTCCATTCATGTTAAATGCCCTTTACAGGTATCTTTTATACGATATTTTCCCTGTACCTTTCCTATGTTTAGATACGCTAATACTTACCACTGTGTTACAATTGCCTACAATATTCAGTGCAGCAACATGCTGTACAGGATTGTAGCCTAGGGCTATATCATATTGCGTAGGTGTGTAGTGGGCAATCATCTAGGTTTGTGTAAGTACACTCTGATGTTCCCACAAGGGTGAATTCACCTAATAATACATTTCTCAAAATGTATCTGTGTCAAGCGATACATGACTAATTCAGTTTTCCTACTTTTATGTAAGTAGAATTTTATATTAAAGTAGAACCCATACAATTTGTATTTTTTCTTCTTTGAAGACTGATTTCTTCTTTGAAAGCTAAAAATGATTTTCTCAGTCACTAAACAAAAATAATGTGAGATTATCCATGTCACTGATGTCATTGTAATTTGTTCATTTTCATTGCTGCTGTTACATGCCATTGTGTAAATATATCACAATTTGTCCATTCTAATGTCAAGGACAGTTGTGTTGTTTCCAGTTTGGAGCTCTTAAAATAATGCAGTTTTGGATTTCAGTATAGTCAAAATGGCGTAAGCCCACTGAAGCCTCTCCCACTTACTAAAAATTCTGTACAAAATGTAAAAGGCAACTGAGAACACTGGGGTTGGGGTGGAGTAGGGGGTAGCAGTAGGATTGAAGACGAGTCAATCCTGGAGAAAAGATCCATACAAGGGTAAACTACTCATTTCTCCCCTATTCTTCCTTGACCCTGAGCCAAGGGAGGGCACCCAGAAGAGCTGTCTGTCACAGAGGCACCTTTGGCAGATTAAACTTAGAGGAAAAACCCAAAAGATCAGAAAAGGGAGTTCTTGGAAGCTGGAGCATGTCAGGGGAAAACCCCAGGTTTTTATGTTTTCTCTCATGGCGTCTCGTGGGTAAGCCCTCAAGTAAGCTGTGGAAGCAAGTGGTGCCAGCAGGTAAAATTGATGGAAGCACTCTCTCTGGACAAAGGAAGTGGGAAAAGAGCCTTTGCAGTCTTGAAGACTGTGGAGGTAATCTGCATTTTTCTCTATTTACTCTGTTCTGAGGGTGCCCTGAGTTGCAGGAACTGATAGTAATAATGGTGGAACTAAAATTCCAAGAAAAAAACCCTGTTTTTTTGCCAGAGGACAGGAAAAATGGGCAGTCTTAGGGCATGAGCAGGGAACCAGAGAGAACAAAGCTGGAGAAGTAATCCCTTTATTGTATTTGTTAATTAGGCTTACATACTCGGGACAGACCCAAAGCAGCACAGCAAAGGCTTTAGGAGCTAAAGTACAATTTAAACCAGCAGCCAAGACACTGATTACTGAGCAGTGCATGATAAGATTGATCCAATGTAGCAAGCCCTTTTGAAAACAACTGGAAACCACAGCCACAGAAAATGGCAGAAAACTTTCAGCCTGAACCTGTATGGGTTTGTTGTTAAACAAAAATCATTCTCCAGAATATTTTAACAAGACCTAGAATCTAAAGTTATATTCAGAATGTGCAGCATTTAATCTAAAATTACGTGGCATACAAAGAACCAGGAAAATGTGATACATTCTCAAGAAAAAAGATGTCAACACCAATAAGATCCAGATGTTGGACTTAACAGTTTAAGGCAGCTGTTACAACATGAAATAAGCACCCTTATGAATGGAAAGATAGAAGTCCTCAGGAGAGTAGAAGAAACAAGTTTAAGAACCAAATAGGAATTTTAGAACTGAAAAAATATGTAAAAGTGTTTAAATTTGATGGATTCAACAGCTGACTGGAGATGGCGGAAGAGTCAATGAAGTTGAGAGCAATACAAATTATTCAATCTGGAGAACAGAGACAAATTCAAAAAATGAGCAAAGCCTCAGGAACCTGAGAACAATATTGAAGGTCTAGCAGTGCGTTATTGGAGTTCAATGGTAAATTGGCTCTCAAAAGGTTCTTATTTGTATTGTTTTCCAGTGTCCAAGTGCATCCATGTGGGTATTCTCTGTTGTGAAGTCTCTTTCAAATCATTTTTCTGATATTATATTGAGTTGTCTCTTTCTCTTACTAATTTGTAGGAGTTTTGTTGGTATTGTGGAGAAAGCCAGAGAGAGAGAGAGAGATCTGTAGGTACTGTGGAGAGAGAGAGACAGAGAGAAAGGATAGATTTTAGTAGAGCTGTTTGTAACCCTTTTAATGAATGCAGGATCTGAAGTGATGACCCCTTCATTCCATGTGTTAGTATTTGGATCTTTCTCTCTCTCTCACCTTTCCTCCCTCACTCTTTCCCCTCCATACCTCTTCTCTTGTTAGTTCCACCAGGGTTTCTCAAGTTTAGCCTTGTAGCTATTAATTTGTTGTGTCCCAGGACTCAGTCCTTGGTCCACCTCTCTGTCTACTCTCACAATGTTTCATGGCTTAGAAACCATTTGTTACATGTCTGGAGACTACAGACTCACATACCCAAATGCTCCTCAGCTTCTTCATTTGGGAATTCAACAGACAGCTCAAAAGTGTACCTGTGCAAATCCACATTTCTGATCTTGCAAACCTGCCTCATTCATCTCAGTTAATAGCAACTTTGGAGTCATTCTTGGTATCTCTTCTCCCTCGCTCTTTTGCTTTCTCTCTCCATACACACCTCAACCAATCTGTCAATAAATCTCATTGATTCTACCTTCAGAATGTATCCAGAATCTTAACTACTGAGAGTTGAGGTAAGGCCACACTTACCTCAACCCTCATTCCCACACAGCCACAGGTGATCCTTTTAAAATGTAATTCAGTCATATCAAACCTCACCTCAAGTCCTCCAGGGACTCACCAGTTACTTATTGTAAAAGCCAAAGTGTCTGCTGCTCCCCCCAGTTATTTCTCTGGCATTGTCTCCTGCCTCACGCCACTCCGTTTCAGCTTCTCTGGCTCCCTGGCCCCCTGACCCAGTCTCAGGCACATTCCCATCAGACAGCAAGTAAACACTTCCTGTTTCCTCTGCTGAGACGCTCTTTGCCCTAGATAACATATGGCAAATCCCTCAACTGCTTCAAGTCTGCTCATGTGTCACCTCCTTGGTGCAAATTGCAACAGCCCCTCCCTCAGCTAATTTTTTTTTTTTTTTACTTTTCCATAGCACTTATCACCTCCCAGCATCCCATATAATTAACTCATTATTATGCTGACTTTCTCTTCTCCCTCCACTCGTGTGCATGCCCTTGCATGTGGGCACACACACACACATACACATCTGCATGCTTGCATATGCTTCATGGAAGCAGAGATCATTTTTACCAATGCATGGCAAATACCTAGACCAGTGCCTGCCACGTGGTAGGCACACAAACATTTATTGAACGAAAGTATTGTTGATGGGAGTCTCTTTAGAGAGCAATTTGAAACACTTAACAAAATTTAAAATGTACCTTTGGCCTGGCTATGGTGGCTCACACCTATAATCCCAAGTTTGAGAAGCCAAGGCTGGAGGATTGCTTGAGGCCAGAAGTTTGAGGCAACATAGTAGACCCTATTTCTACAAAAAATATAGTTTAAAAATGTACCTCTGGACCCAGTGATTCCACTTCTAATAACATATAGGGGTACCTGCATATGTGCTTGTGTAGATAAAAATACAAGAAAATGTATTACAGTATTACTTGTGGGCAAACAAGGCTGGACTTAAATGCCCCTTAATAGGAAACTGGTTAAATTATAAAGTACTATTCACTGAAATACTAAGCACCCGTTACAAAGATCAAGATACAATAGCTCTATATGTAATGATGTGGAAAGATACCCATGATACATCATGAAAAGTAAAAAGGTACCAAAGATGCCATTTGTGGAATAAAAAGGTTTGAGTGTTATATTTGCTCTGTTAGCAATGACTGCCTCTGGAAGGATACAAAAGAGACAGGTAACTAGTTACCTGTGAAGAGGGAAGTGGGGGACACAGCTAACAGTGGTAAGGAGATAAGGAAACGGCCTTTTACCTGAGTATTTTTTGTATTGTTTGAATTCTTTATTTTTTTTCTTTTTTTAGAGACAGGATATGTTGCCCAGGCTGGAGTGCAGCATGATCATAGCTCACTACAACCTTGAACTCCTGGGCTCAAGCGATCTGCCCACATCAGCCTCCTGAGTAGCTGGGACTACAAGCTCACACCACCCCACTTGGCCCTGTTTGAATTCTTTATCATGTTCATGCATACCCACTGCTTTTTCAAACAAAAGGGAAATATAACCGCTGCCTTCCTGCCCCCATCAAAACACCTGTTTGACTTAATGAAATGAGTTCAAGCTGGTCTGTGGAACACACTCTTCATTGTTTCAGCCTTCTCCATCATGGCATCATAAGTTTTATATTTGCACCACAAGAAGCATATTCATGAATTTTACTCTAATGTTATGCATTTGGCTTTTTCAAGGGTTTTATGAAGAACAAAAGCTGTTTCTGCCTCAGGTGTAAAATTATCAAGAGCATTGTTTATTATGTGACTCAATATCCCCTGTATAAAGGCTCATGTGATCATTTTTTTTTAGACTGCAGTATCTGAAAAAATCATTGTCTGTTTTGAGGAACTGGGGCTCTCCTTCTTGGATACAAGACCTATGTGATTTATCATGTTTGCATTTTTATCCCTGTTGCCAGAAAGTTTAGATCAATATATGATGTTCAGTTGCAGCAACTTAATTTATTTTTTTTAGCTGATTTTGTCCTAGAAAGGGTTTAAAGTGGTTTACAGAAATATGAGACGAAGGTGTGGTTCTTTGGGTCTCACCCTGTTGCCCAGGCTGGTGTGCAGTGGCATGATAACAACTCAGGTAACAACTCCCTGTAACCTCGAACTCCTGGGCTCAAACACTTCTCCCACCTCAGTATTGCCATTTGCAGGATTACAGGCATGAGCCACTGCACCTGGCAAAGGTGTCTTGTTTGTTTACATATTTGTTTATATAATTTCAACTTTTATTTTAAATTCAGGTGATACATGTGCAGATTTGTTACATGAGTGCCTTGCATAATGCTGGAATTTGGGATTATATTGAACCCAGCAGCAAAATGGCAAACATAATATCCAATAGGTAGTTTTTCAACCTCTCCCCTTTTGGAATGCGCAATGTCTACTGTTCCCATCTTTTTGTCCATATATACCCATTGTTTAGCTCCCACTTATGTGTGAGAACATGCACTATTTTATTTTCTGTTTCTACATTAATTCACTTAGAATGAATTAACTAGGCCTCCAGCTGCATCCATGTGACTGCAAAGGACACGATTTTATTCTTTTTTATGGCTGTGTGGTATTCTGTGGTGTATATGTATCACATTTTCTTTATCCAGCCATTTGTTGATGGACACAAGTTGATTTCATGACTTTGCTATTGTGAATAGTACTACTATGAACATAAGTGCATTTATCTTTTTGATAGAACGAGTTCTTTTCTTTTAAGTAGATACCCAGTAGTGGGATTGCCAGATTGAATGGTAGTTCTATTTTTAATTCTTTCACAAATCTCCATACTGTTTTACAAAGAAGTTGAGCTAATTTGCATTCCCACCATCAGTGTATAAGCATTCTCTCTTCTCGGCCACTTCACCA
>NW_016107439.1:4617110-4627594 GCF_001604975.1 Cebus imitator | reverse complement strand
TTTTTACTTTTTAGTAATATCCATTCCGACTGATATGAGATGGTATCTCATTGTGGTTTTGATTTGCATCTCCCTAATGATTAGGAATGGTGAGTATTTTTTCATGCTTATTGGCCACTTGCATGTATTCTTTTAAGAAATGTCTGTTCGTGTCCTTTGCTTACTTTTTAATGAGGTTGCTTTTTTTTCTTGTTGATTTAAGTTCCTTATAGATTCTGGATGCTTGTCCTTTGTCAGATGCATAGTTTGCACATATTTTCTCCCATTCTGTAGATTCTCATCTGTTTACTCTGTTGATAGTTTCTGTTGCTGTGTAGAAGCTCTTTAAGTCACATTTATCAATTTTTGTGTTTGTTGCCGTTGCTTTTGAGGTCTCAATCATAAATTCTTCACCTAAGCCAACGTCCCGAAGAGTTTTTTCCTAGGTTTTCTTCTAGATTTTTATAGTTTGAGGCTTTACATGTAAGTCTTTAATCCATCTTGAGTTAATTTTTGCATATGGTTAGAAGTAGGGGTATAGTTTCATTCTTCTGCATGTGGGTAGCCAGTTTTCCATTTCTCCACTGCTTATTTTTGTCAGTTTTGTCAAATATCAATTGGTTGTATGTGTGCAGCTTTATGTCTTGGTGTTCTGTTCTGTTACATTGATCTATGTGTCTATTTTTGTATCCGTACCATGCTATTGTGGTTATGAGAGCCTTGTAAAATAAGAGTGCTCTTGTGTGGCATCATTGCTTCCTCTTTCTCTTTACAGACCTGATTGTGTTTTTTATTTTATTATATAAATATTCTCTTAGAATTAAGGTGAACAAAAGTGAAGAATTTATATTTACATTTTAATCTACGTATCAGATTTTTCCACTTAGTTGCATTCCTCAGCAAGCTAGCAAGACTTTTGTAGGTTTAACTTATTTTGCACAGCTCTGATGCTGTAGACTGAGAACAAAACCACTCCTAATAATGTAATTTTATAATCAACTTAAAATATTAGCTTTATAGTAAATAAAGGAGATTATCACTACTAAGTAAATGTAAGCAAAATCTGTTAGTCTTGTACAAAAATTGTTTCTTTAAGCGTTTCTATAAGAGTTTATCTTCGTTACTTTTAAATAACATGAAAAACAGTTTTAATTAGAAAACTCAAGTTTCTGTGGTAGGCACCTTTTTTTTTTTTAAACCCTTTTAGAAATTTGAAGGGGAAGAAAAGCTACATTTGAGAATTGGAAATTTGGCCAGCAGCTACTTAAGATATAACTTTCTCTTTTAAATCCAAGATGTTTCCATCATAATCTGAAGCACAACAACCAATTTTCATTGAGTCCTAGGTTTTCTTCTCACAAAACCTCTAAAGGAGATCTGTGACTCTCCAGAAGAAGACAGATGTTACTAATATTTGACAAAGAAAAGGAGATGATTTTGAAATTTCTAAATCTCAGAAGCAGAAAAGAATAAGACAAATACGTATTCATCTGACAAATTCTTATTTAGCATCTTCTATGTGTCAGTACCTGTACTATGTGCAATTTTCCTAAAATAAGGAGCATTTACATTATTAAATTCACATCCTAATTTATTTTCCCCAAATATTCTCACATATTTCACTAAGAAATTGATAGTGATTCAGCCTACCACATTATCAAGAAGCAACACTAGATACACTCTCCTTGATCTGGAAGAAATAAACCAGTCTTCAGACATGTTTTATACAAAGAGATAACTTTTTAGGGTAACAACAGCAAAACCCAAACCGGCATTCATATCCATGAGCCTTTACAATAGAGCTTCTCTGGAAATTGACTGAGGTGGCCTTCTTCTTCTTAGACATGTGAAACAATAATTTTTGACTAATTTGTCCTATTGTCAATTTCATAGACTTCCTAATTATCATGGTAAATAAATTAATCAAAAATCAACAGTATGAGTGGGAAAGTTTGATAAATTTAATAATATAGCATTTTAAAAATTTTATTTTAAATGTTAAAATGTTTAAATTTTATATTAAATGTTGAGAACATTGCAAGTGGACTCAGTGTCAATCATACAAACAGATTTTTTAGTTCCTTATAAAGGAGCAATGATTATATTACAGGGCTGATGAACCCACCTGATAAGAGTAAACAAGAGCAAGTCACCAGGATTGGAAGAGAAAGCATGAATGCCTGGTTTTATTAGTTATTTTCATGTGTTGAAGCATTTTACTCTTGTAGTCTTCAGCTATTTTGGTTTCATTGTCCAAAAGAGAGCAGAGCAAAGGTCTTAAAAGAGTAAAGGATGTGGTTAGCTGAGATGATAATGCTAACAATAGTAACAATTTGTGAATCGCTTACCATGTTTTTGCTGGGCGTGTACATGCATCATTTCAAAATTCTATGAGGTAGATACTAATATTTTTCCCAATTTTAATACAGGGAAATTTTGGTTTATATAGGGCAAGCAACTCGTCCTAGCAGCACATAGCTAGCAAGTAACAAACTCAGGTTCTGACCCACAGTCAAGTTACAAAACCTTCACCCTTTCCACTACACCCACCTGTACGGGTGAAAGTTCCAAGTAGAGATCTGGTAAAATATAATAATAGTGGTTTTATTTCATTGTGGTCAGAGAAATACTTGATATAATTTCAATTTTCTTAAATTTTTTAAGACGTGTTGTGGCCTAACGCATTTTCTATCCTTGAGAATGATCCATGTACTGAGAAGAAGAATGTGCATTCTGCCACCACTGGATGAAATGTTTTGTAAATATCTATTAGGTCTATTTGGTCTATAGTGCAGATTAAATCTGATGTTTCTTTGTTAACATCAGAACAAAGTCACCAGGATTGGAAGAGAAATCTACTGGATGATCTGTCCAGTACCAAAAGTGGGGAGTTGAATTCTCCAGCTTTATTGTGTCAGAGTCTCCCTCTCTCTCTTTAGCTCTAATAATATTTGCTTTATGTATCTGGGTGCTCTAGTGTTGGTTACATATATATTTACAATGTTATATCCTCTTGCTGAATTGACTCCTTTGTCATTATATAATGACTTTCGTTGTCTTATTTATAGTTTTTATCTTGAAATCTATTTTGTCTGATATAAGTATAGCTACTCCTGCTGTTTTTTGGGTTCCATTGGCATGGGACATCTTTTTCCATCCCTTTATTTTCCGTCTATGTGTGATGTCTTTATAGACAAAGTATTTCTTGTAGCAACAACAGATTGTTGGATCTTTTTTTCTTTTTTGGTTTGTTTGTTTTTAAATCCATTCAGCCAATCTATGTCTTTTCGTTGGAGATTTTACTTCATTTACATTCAATGTTATTACTGTTAAGTAAGGACTCATCCTTGCCATTTTGTTATTTGTTTTCTAGTCTTCTCTTTCTTCTTCTTCTTTTTTTTTTTTTTTTTTTTTTTCGGAGTTTCGCTCTTGTTACCCAGGCTGGAGTACAATGGTGCGATCTCAGCTCACCACAACCTCCACCCCCTGGGTTCAGGCAATTCTCCTGCCTCAGCCTCTTGAATTGCTGGGATTACAGGCACACGCCACCATGCCCAGCTAATTTTTTGTATTTTTAGTAGAGATGGGGTTTCACCATGTTGACCAGGATGGTCTCGATCTCTTGACCTCGTGATCTACCCGCCTCGGCCTCCCAAAGTGCTGGGATTACAGGCGTGAGCCACCGCGCCCGGCCCCTTCTCTTTCTTCTTTGTCTTCCTTTTACTGAAGATGATTTTCCTTGTGGTATGTTTTAATTTCTTGCTTTTTATTTTTTGTGTGTCCATTGTACATTTTTAAATTTGAGGTTACCATGAGGCTTGCAAATAATGTAACTCATTATTTTAACCTGATGGCAACTTAACATTGATTGCATAAACAAACTAACAAGCAAAGAGAAAACGAATAAAAACTCCACACTTTAACTTCATCCTCCTGCTTTTAACTTTTTGTTTTTTTCTATTTATGTATGTATATTTTTAATTGCATTTTAGGTTTTGGAGTACATGTGAAAAACATGCAAGATCATTGCATAGGTACACACATGGCAGTGTGATTTGCTGCCTTCCTCCCCATCACCTATATCTGGCATTTCTCCCCTTGCTATCTCTCCCCAACTCCTCACCCCCCACTGTCCCTCCCCTATTTCCCCCCTACAGACCCCAGGGTGTGATGCTCCCCTCCCTGTGTCCATGTGTTCTCATTGTTCAATACCCACCTATGAGTGAGAACATGTAGTGTTTGATTTTCTGTTCTTGTGTCAGTTTGCTGAGAACGATGGTCTCCAGGTTCATCCATGTCCCTACAAAGGACACGAACTCATTGTTTTTTATGACTGCATAATATTCCATGGTGTGTATGTGCCACATTTTCCCTATCCAGTCTATCATCAATGATCTTTTTTTTGTTGTTTTTTTAGACAGAGTCTCGCTCTGTCACCCAGGCTAGAGTGCAGTGGCATGATTTCAGCTCTCTGCAACCTCTGCCTCCCAGGTTCAAATGATTCTCCTTCTGAGTAGCTGGGATTACAGGTGCATGCCACCACACTCAGCTAATTTTTGTATTTTTAGTAGAGACAAGGTTTTACCATGTTGGCAAGGCTGGTCTCAAATTCCTGACCTCAAGTGATCTGCCCACCTTGGCCTCCCAAAGTGCTGGGATTGCAGGCATGAGCCACCATGCCCTGCCAGTTTTTTTTTTTTTTTCTATTTATATCTTATTATATTGTCTATGTCTTAAAAAGTTATAGTTATTATTTTTGATAGGTTCAACTTTCAGTCTTTCTACTCAAGATAGAAGTAGTTTACACACCACAATTACAGTGTTATAATATTCTGTATACCTACTATTACCAGTGAGTTTGGTACCTTCAGATGATTATTATTGTTCATTAACGTCCTTTTCTTTCTGATTAAAGAACTCCCATTCGCATTTGTTGTAGGATAGGTTTGATGTTGATTAAATCCCTTAGCTTTTGTTTGCCTGGCTCAAAAGGAAAGTCTTTTTTTCTCCATCGTGTTTGAAGGACTGCTGGAATAAAACGGTTTTTTTCCTTCAGTACTTTAACTATGTCATGTGACTCTTTCCTCCCCGTGTGGTTTCTGCTGAGAAGACTGATGCCAGACATAATAGACCTCCTTTGTGTGTTATTTTTTTTCTCTTGCTGCTTTTAGAATATTTTGTTTATCCTTGACTTGTGAGAGTTTAGCTAGTCTTATTTTGGTTAAATCTTCTTGGTGTTCTATAACCTTCTTGTACTTGAATATTGATATTGTTAGGTTTGGGAAATTTTCTCTTATTATCCCTTCGAATAAACTTTCTACCTTAATCGCTCCCAATACTTCCTCTTTAAGGCCAATACTCTTAGATTTGTGCTTTGGAGGCTGTTTTCTAGATCTTGTAGGTATACTTCATTCTTTTTGATTCCTTTTTCTTTTGTCTCCTCTATGTTGTTTTCCAATAGCCTGTCCTCAAGCTCACTAATTCTTTCTTCCACTTGATCAATTCTGCTGTTAAGTGAACCTAATGCATTTTTCAATATGTCAGTTGCATTTTTCTACTCCAGAATTTCTGCTTGATTTCTCTTTAATTATTTTAATCTCTTTGTTAAATTTATCTCATAGGATTCTGAATTCCTTCTCTGTGTTATCTTGATTTTTGTTGAGCTTCCTCAGAATTGTCTGAAATTGTCACATATTTCTGTCTCTCCAGGATTGGTGACTAGTGTCTCATTTCGTTCATTTGGTGAGATCATGTTTTCCTGGCTAGTCTTGATGCTTGTGCATATTTGTTGGTATCTGGACTTTGAAGAGTTAGGTATTTATTATAGTATTTGCAGTCTGGGCTTATTTATACCTGTTTTTCTTGGGAAGGCTTTCCAAGTACTTGATGAACTTGGGTGTTGTGATCTAAGGCTTTGGTCACTACAGCCATATCTGTATTAGGAGGCACTCTAAGCTCAGTAATGCTGTGGCTTTTGCAGACTGGTAGAGGTACTGTCTTGGTGGTTTGGGGTAAGATCTGGGAGAATTCCCTAGTTTACCAGGCAGAAACTCTTGTTCTCTTGCCTTACTTTCCCCCAAACAAATGGAGTCTCTCTCTCTCTCTCTGCCCTGAGCTGCCTGCAACTGAGAGGGGGTGACACAAGCACCCCTATGTCACCAGAAGCAGTGACTAGAATCAGGAACCCCAGGAGCCTGCATGGTGCTCTATACCACTGTGGCTGAGCTGGTATCCAAGCTGCAAGATAAAGTCTCCTCTACCCTTCCCTTTCCTTTCCTCAAACAGAAAATGTCTTGCCCCATAGCCAACACAGCTGGGAATGTGCTAGGTCACACTTGAAGCCAGAACATCTCTGAGTTTCACCCAAGGCCCCAGTACTACCTAGCTACCTCTGCTGATTATTCAGGGACCAAACCCTCTTTAATCAACAGGCAATTAATCCAGGACTAGGTCCTTCTTTTCAAGGCAGCAGTTCCCTTCTGACCCAGGGCATGTCTATCAATATCTGATGCCCTACTGTGATTGAGCTGGTATCCAAGTTGTAAGACCAAGTCATCTTTACTTGTCCCTCTCTCTCCTCAAGCAGAAGGAAGGAGTCCCTCCCAGAGCTGCAAGCTGCACTGCCTGGGGCTGGGGGAGGGGTGGCACAAGCACGCCCTTGGCTGGTTTCTCACTTAGTTGCATGTCCCTCAAGTTAACTGGCTCCAAGCCCAGTCCAGCACCAGGACTTGCAGTCCTTGTGGCCAAGACTGCCTTTCAAGTTTATTTAAAACCCCAAAGAACTTTATACTGTAGTGGTGGACCTTGCTGGAACTCACACCACAAGCTCTGGGATAGGTAATTTGGCTAGGGCTGGTGTAAATGCTCCCTCCACGGTCCTGGCTGAGTTCTGCCCTGTGTTGCCTTCTGCTGTGACATGGCGGCGTGAAGTTCCAATGCAAAGTCCCACAGTCACTGTGCTCTCCTTCCCCAAAACACAGAGGTTTTCTCTCTGCTGCCAGGAGATGGGGAAGGAGTGGTGTAAGCAATTCAAGACTGTCTATCCTCCCTCTTCAGTGCCTCTCTTGTTAATGTGATGTTAAAAGCAGATACTGTGATCATTCACTTGATTTTTGGTTCTTATAAAGGTGCTATTTTGTATGGATAGTTGTTCAATTTGGTGTTCCATGGGGTAGTGGATGGAATTCATTAACATTTAATGGAGTTATTATAAGTTTCTAGAACTTAAGTCTATCATCATTAAGATATCAGTCACCAATACAAATTTGCTGACTTGAGCATAAAAATGTATGCCAGCAAGATCCATGAAATATAATGAACTGAAACAGGAAAGTGGTAAGTAGATTGATGAAAAAAATTTACAATGCAGAAAATCAGTGGAAAAAATCAAGAGCTATCAGATCAGCCTGCTCTACAAAAATCTATGGTATGGTTTGGCTGTGTCCTACCCAAATCTCATCTCCAATTGTAATCCCCATAATCCTTACGCGTCAAGGGAGGGACCTAGTGGGAGGTGATTGGATCATGAGGGAGGTTTCCTCCATGCCGTTCTCATGATAGTGAGTGAGTTCTCACAAGATCTGATGGTTTTATAAGTGGTTGACACTTCCTCCTTCACACACACCTCTCCCTCTCCTGCTGCCTTGTGAAGAAGTTACCTGCTTCCCCTTTCTTTGCCTTTTGTTGTGATTGTAAGTTTCCTGAGGCCTCCCCAGCCATGAAGAACTGTCTGTCAATTAAACCTCTATTTATAAATTACCAGGTCTTGGATGGTGTCGTTATAGCAGAGCGAAAATGGACTAACACAATCTAATACTGTAATTCTCATTTTTGAGTGAAGGTTTGAGAGGAAGATAAGAACAAAAGACATAGAAAACTAGATCCTAAAGACATAATGTATGCGCAAAAATTCTAAATGGAAGTCTTCCAACAATGTTATGGAAATGACACTATCTGATACTATTTTATTAATACTTGCTGTGTGGATTAAAAGAGCTTTACGTGGTGCCTTCAATAAACATAATTATTTTATTAATACTAAAGATAATATTTAGGAATACTTAATTGGTCAGTATATAATATATTGGGCTGAAAGTAACAGAAAACTTGATTTTCAGGGAGCGTAAACAAGTGTGGAAGAAGTCCAGCTTAGATTATTGGTGATGTTGGTTTAGTGCTCAACAATAATTTCGGGGATAGAGGCTCTTTCTAACTTTCTGCCCCACCATCCTTAGAGTTTCCTTGTGGTTCGTTGTTGCTGCTGCAGATCCAGCCATCACATCTTTACTCAAACCAGGAATATGGTGCAGTGTCAAGGGTACGTGTTCCCTTTTGTCTGGAAAGCAAAGGCTTCCCAAGAGGCCCAGCAGATTTCTGCTTCTATTTTACAGACCAAAACTGTCACAAAGCAGCTTCTAGCAATATTTAGCTGAGTTCATTATCTTCCCAAATAAATGAATTCTGTTAGTGGTAGAAGAGGGGGAATGGATCTTGGATTAGCAATCAACAGGGTCTGCCCAAATAATAAATGAATTTACTAAATAACAGAAACTTAGCTAACTTTCAAAAACTTTTAAACATTTTTTAGTCATTTTTAATGAAAATCTTTTTCTGATGCTTTTATAAAAAGAAGATGCTGATTATGATGTGAATGTTGTTAATATAGGCTCATCAATAAAATAAAGGACTATACTCTGCATTGAAAAGATTTATTTCTTCTCTGGCTACCAGTTGTCAATCATGCTGCCAGAAATCCAGCGCCGAAGCCATCCTTACAAACGTGCTTTTTCCTTTCTGCCAACACAAATCAACCCAAATTCTTAGAATTACGTATGAAGTAATAGTAGCCAGTACATTCGTAACTATGTTTATTTCTGCATTGTCGTCTAGTTCCTGTTTGCCTGTCTTTGTGACAGTTATTTCACAGGGCTGTTTTGGCATACTTCCTGATCTTTCACTGCATTCAACAGTTTGAATAGTCAGCAAACTGATACCCAGTTAACTCAGAGGTGAGAGTGAGAAGTGGGAGGGGGAAGTGTCGCTAACTATACTGTTCATCGAAACTAATAGCCACTTAGAATATTAATATCTACAGAGATTGAATGCCTTATCTTTTAGATTCCTTAAGCCTGATTAATGCACGCCAGCTAACAGGTTTTTATATAAACACCTCCCTGGTGTGAGATGCCATCTCTCTCTTCAAGGGCATTTCGCTATTGAATTTGTGTGCATTTTTGTTAGTAATTGACTGTGTCTACTTTTTCTATTGGTGATATTGAAAGCGAGATGTTTATTTAAAAAAATATATTTTTAAAAATCCAAGGTTCGTTCTTCAGTGTTAGCACTGCGTTGGAAAGTCAAAGTGCTATTATCTATCTAAACACTAGGGGGAGATCTTGCTTTCTCTTGGAGTGTTTTATTTATTTATTTTTTTCCTTTTTTAATTTTTAATTTTTAATTTTTGTGGGCACATAGTAGGTGTGTATTTCTGGGATACATAAAATACTTTGATATAGGGATACAATGTGTAATAATCATAATAAATGGGGTATCCCCTCAAGTATCCTTTGTGTTACAATGCAATTATACTCTTTTAGTTATTTAAAAATGTACAATTAAATTATTATTATTGATTATAGTCACCCCGTTGTGCTAAAAAATTCTAAGTCTTATTCAATTTTTTTTTTTTAGACAGTCTTACTCTGTTGCCCAGGCCAGAATGCAATAGGGTGATCTTGGCTCACTGCAACCTCCATCTCCCAGGTTCAAGCGATTCTTCTGTCTCAGCCTCCCTGGTAACTGGAACTACAGGTGCATGCCACCATGCCCAGCTAACTTTTGTATTTTTAGTAGAGATGGGGTTTCACTATGTTGGCCAGGCTGGTCTCGAACTCCTGACCTCAAGTGTTCCACCTGCTTCAGCCTCCCAAAGTGCTGGGATTACAAGCGTGAGCCACTGCACCTGGCCCTTATTCACGATTTGTAACTACTTTTTGTACCCATTAACCATCCCCACGTCCAGCACTTTCACCCTCCCCTGCCTCTCCAGCACCAGCTTTTTCAGCCCTTCCAGGTGAGCTCTTTGAGGTTTGTTTTTTAACTTTAATATCTTGGAAAGCTCAACCAGCCTGTATGCTGATTTCATATCTTCCTAAGGAATCCTTGGGTGCCACTTCATTTTCTAAGCACAGCATTTTGTTCATGCCTCTCCTTCAGCACTTGTTCTGCACCATAATTACCTGCTCATCTTTTGCATTAGACTATGAGCACTAAAAGAATTCACGTATTCTCATCCTATTTTTTCTTATGCCCATCATAGAGTATGACCTATAATAGATGATCATAAATGTTTATAGAATGACTCACAGGTCCAATGTCCTCTACAAAAGTCTTTTGCATTGGTCTAGTGCTTAAAGAATTTTCACACCAACATATTTAACCAAGGCCGGGCGCGGTGGCTCAAGCCTGTAATCCCAGCACTTTGGGAGGCCGAGGCGGGTGGATCA
>NW_016107439.1:4604727-4616889 GCF_001604975.1 Cebus imitator | reverse complement strand
ATATTTAACCAAATATTCCTAAGAGCAATAAAAAACAAGTAAAAAACCATATAAAGGCCTGCTCTACCTACACTGAGTTATCAGTTTCTTTTATGAAGTCAGAAATACCATAATCATGAGCTTAAACTGAAAATTAACTTTAATTGGAATATAATACATATAACATAAAATTTATCTTTTTAAAGTATCCAACTGAGAGGTTTTCAGTGTATTCACAACGTTGTGCAACCATCACGACTATCTAATTCCAGAACATTTTTGTCACCCCCCAAAGAAACCCATACTCATTAGTAGTCACTCCCCAATTTCCCCTCACCACAATCTACTTTCTACTTTCTGTCTCTATGAATTTGCCAATTCTGAATATTTCATATAAGTGGAACCACACAAAATGTGACCTTGTGTATCTGGCTTCTTTCACCTAGCATAGCATTTTCCAGGTTCATCCATGTTCTGGCCTTTATCCGTGCTCTGTTCTTTTTTATGGCTGAATAATATTCCATGGTCTGGATATACCACATTTTGTTTATCCATTCATCAAGTGGATTGATTCCATTTGTTTGTTTGTTTTAAACTTTTTAAAAAAACTTTTAAGTTCAGGGGTACATGTGAAGGTTTTATATGTAAACTTGTATCATGGGGGTTTGTTGTACAGATTATTTCATCGCTTATGTACTAGGCCTAGTACCCAGTAGATATTTTTACTGATCCTCTTCCCCCTCTCATTCTTCACCCTCAAGTAGGCCCCAGTGTCTATTGTTTCCCTCTTTGTGTCCATGTGTCCTCATCGTGTAGCTCCCACTTACGTGTGAGAATATGTGGTATTTGGTTTTCCGTTCCTGCATTCTTTTGCTAAGGATGATGGCCTCCAGCTCCATCCATGTTCCCACAAAATACATGGTTTCCTTCATTTTTACAGCTTCACAGTATTCCATGGTATATAGGTATCACATTTTCTTTATCCAGTCTGTCATTGATGGGCATGTAGTTGATTCCCTGTCTTTGCTATTGTGAATAGTGCTAAAACAAATATTCGTGTGCTTGTGTCTTTATGGTAGAATGATTTCTATTCCTTTGGGTATACACCCAGTAATGAGATTTTGGGGTGGAATGGTGGTACTGTTTTTAGCTCTTTCAGGAATTGCCACACTGCTTTCCACAATGGTTGAACAAATTTACACTTGGAGTATTTTAAATCCTTCCCTCAGCTTGCTCTGAATTAAATTTGCTTTATTTTCAGTGCAAGTGAATAAGTATGAGATTTGCATATTTATCAAAATAAAAGGATACATGACAAGTAAATGTAATGTGGTATCTTGGGCAAGATCCTGAAACAGAAAAAGAACATTAGGTAAAAATTAAGGAAATCTGAATCAACTGTGAAATTTAGTTAATAAAAAAAATATCAACATTGTTTCAGTAGTTGTGACAAACATAGAATATTAATTCATGCAAGATGTTAGCATTAGGGGAAAATGAATGTAGGTTATATGGGAACTCTCTGAACTTATCTTTGCAATTATTCTATAAGTCTAAACTATTCTAAAATGAAATGTTTACTTAAAAAATAAATTTAAAAAAAGAGACCAGAACCTAATTCCCATTTTATTTCTTTTTTGAAACCATAAAAATACTTTGAAAAGAATATATTTGAAGAATAAGTTGACTAGTAGAAAGGAGTTTGGTGGCTGGTCCGAAGGTAGTGAGTTATCTCAATTGACTGTTCACAGTCAGTTACAGATCGAACTCCTTGTTCTTTGCTTTCCCCCCTTCTCACTATTGCACTTGACTAATCTTTAAAAAAAAAGAAAGGAGTTTGCTGAATGAGCTATAAGTATCTGAAGATACAATAAATAGGATTAGATCCATTAAAAATACTTAAATATAGAAATATGTGTTATTTGAACTTCTTCAACTCCTACCAAAGAACCCCTGTCAGCAGAAGAGGTGAAGGGGGACGAACTCTCAGGACTGAGTCCAGGGAAGCCTGCTTCAAATGCCAAGTGTCTAAGAAGTTTCTTGGGTTCATGGCAACTCACATGTATAGGCTACCTTGAGGCTTGTCTTAGCCGGTGTTCCATCTAGAAAAAACACAAAACTGACTCTAAAAAGCTCCAAATGTGACAAAAGTCTGTTAATGTTTCTTGAGCTATCACAGAGGTTTATGTGGCACAATACCTAACAAGAGCAGCCACAAATTCACTCAGATCTCTGTTACCCTCCCGCGTTCCCACTCCTTCCTTCTCATTTCTCTCTTCTCTCAAATCCAAAACACGCTGTCCTAGACTCATTGCTCTCTTCCCCCTCCTGTCCTTTTCCTTACTCCTTCCTCCAGAATCCATTGGAAACTCCCTCCAAATGGCTCCACTCCACTTCTTTAGAGCCTTGGTCCCTTCTTTGTGGTGGGAGTGATTAGGGGTCCGTGGTTAGGGTGTCCAGCCACCAAGACTCTGGTTCTCTTCCGCCTGAGCATGAGGTGGGATTTAACACCCCTGGCCATTCTCTTGCCTCAGCCAATGGAACATGAGCAGAAATGACGTCATTTCTAGGAAGAATCCTTCAGGGGCTAGTACGAAACTCCTGACGTTTCCTTCCCTCTACCCCAGCAAACACTGTCACTCCTGGTGGTGGAGCCTCCCTCAGCATGCTTGCTTGAGTGAGAACAACGTGAAGCCCCCCACCCAACCACAGGGACATATAGAAGGAGAAAGGAAAATATCTGTGGTTTTTAGCCCCTGAGTTTTGGGGGTTGTTGCTGCATATAACATAGTTCATCCTATCATGGAGCCACCATACCTCCAAGTAAAACACACTCTAATTTCTCCCATTTTACACGGGAAGAAACTGAAGCATTGGGAGGTTGAGTCGCTTGCCCAGTATCACCTAGCTATAAAATTGTGGAGCCAGGATAAAAATCCAGGAAGTCCGGCTCCAGAGCCTGCGCTTTAACACCATCCCCCACAGACTCCCAAAGAAGCCCAGGAAAGCATGGGACAGGCCACCCTCCACCCTGCCTTCCTCCCCACTCTGGGGTCGACTGCTCCTCCCATCTGACCAGGTCGTTTCTTAGGCCTGCTAGGCAGATATTGTTCTGAAACTTACCTGGGTTAGAACCTTTCCCTGGATCTGTTTTTTCCTTCTTGGTTTACTCCGTTGTTTTGCTGAAGCTTCCTAAGTGGCTCATAGGAAATGATGCATGAGAAGCAAACTTTTGAAGCCTTCCTTGAAAGTTTAAGAAGATTATATGTTTAAATTATATATAAATATTATATATTTATTATAAATATAAATGCATAAGTATAAAAATTTGTTATTTATGTTATATATTAAATATATATTAATATAACATTAATATATGATATTAAAGTGTTTATATCATTATATATTTAATATAATTAATATATAATTATGATTAATATCTAAAATAATATTAGATATATACTATTAATATATATTAAATATTATATAATATATAATTATATTAAAATATATACACTCAATTATGTATCAGTGTATTAGTCAGGTAATAAATATATTTTTTATATTTACTTACATGTTTATATTATTATATAAATATTATATTTATTATAATATAAATATATTACCTAATACACTCTTCATAATTGATAATTCAGAGGATATATTTATATGTGATATAAATATATAAATAAAAAATATATTAATATAAACAAAAATAAATTTTGTTTTTTAAATTATTTTTTTAAAATAATTTATTTTATTTTTTTATGCTTTAAGTTCTGGGCTACATGTGCAGATCGTGCAGGTTTGTTACATAGGTATACACGTGCCATGGTGGTGGTTTGCTGCATCCATTGCCCCCTCACCTACATTAGGTATTTCCCCTAATGCTCTCCCTCCCCAATTCCCCACCCCCTGCTATTCCTCCCCTAGCCTCCCATCCCCCAGGCCCTGGTGTGAGATGCTCCCCTCCCTGTGTCCATGTGCTCTCATTCAACACCCACTTATGGTGTTTGGTTTTCTGAGAACATGCAGTGTTTGGTTTTCTGTTCTTCTGTCAGTTTGCTGAGAATGATGATTTCCAGTTTCATCCATGTCTCCGCAAAGGACATGAACTCATCCTATTTTATGGCTGCATAGTATTCCATGGTGTATATGTGCCACATTTTCTTTATCCAGTCTATCATTGATGGGCATTTGGGTTGGTTCCAAATCTTTGCCATTGTGAACAGTGCCACAATAAACATATGTTTGCATGTGTCTTTATAATAGAATGATTTATAACCTTTGGGTATATACCCAGTAATGGGATTGCTGGGTCAAATGGCATTTCTATTTCTAGATCCTTGAGGAATCACCACACTGTCTTCCACAATGGTTGAATTAATTCACACTCCCACCAACAGTGTAAAAGCATTCCTATTTCTCCACATCCTCTCCAGCATCTGTTGTTTCCTGATTTTTTAATCATCGCCATTCTTACTGGCATGAGGTGGTATCTCAGTGTGGTTTTAATTTGCATTCCTCTCTCTTTTTTATTTTAATTGTACTTTAGGCTCTGGGGTACATGTGCAGTTCATGCAGGATTGTTGCATAGGTACATACATGCAAGGTGGTTTGTTGCCTCCCTCCCCCATCACCTATATGTGACATTTCTCCCCATATTATCCCTCCCCAACCTCCCCATCCCTCCACTGTGCCTCCCCTGGCCCCATCCCCAACAGACCCCAGTGTGTGATGCTCCCCTCCCTGTGTCCATGTGTTCTCATTGTTCAACACCTGCCTGTGAATGAGAACATGCGGTGTTTGATTTTCTATTCTTGTGTCAGTTTGCTGAGAATGATGGTTTCCAGGTTCATCCATGTCCTTACAAAGGACACAAAGTCATACTTTTTTATGGCTGCATAGTATTCCATGGTGTATATGTGCCACATTTTCCTTGTCCAGTCTATCATCAATGGGCATTTGGGTTGGTTCCAGGTCTTTGCTATTGTAAACAGTGCCACAATGAACATACGTGTGCATGTGCCTTTGTAATAGAATAATTTATAATCCTTTAGGTATATACCCAATAATGGGATTGATGGGTCAAATGGAATTTCTATTTCTAGATCTTTGAGGAATAGCCACACTGTCTTCCACAATGGTTGAACTAATTTACACTCCCACCAACAGTGTAAAAGTGTTAGTATTTCTCCTCATCCTGTTCAGCATCTGTTGTCTCCAGATTTTTTAATGATTGCCATTCTAACTGGTGTGAGATGGAATCTCAATGTGGTTTTGATTCACATTTCTCTAATAACCAGTGATGATGATCATTTTTTCATATGTTTGTTGGCCTTATGTATGTCTTTTTTTGAAAAGTGTCTGTTCATATCCTTTACCCACTTTTAGATGGGTTTGTTTGTTTTTTTCTTGTAAATCTGTTTTAGTTCTTTGTAGATTCTAGACATTAGCCCTTTGTCAGATGGGCAGATTGCAAGAATTTTTTCCCATTCTGTTGGTTGCCGGTTCACTCTAACGATTACTTCTTTTCCTGTACAGAAGCTCTGCAGTTCAATTAGGTTTCATTTGTCTATTTTGGTGTTTTTTACCAAGGCTTTTGGTGTTTTAGTCATGAAGTCCTTGCCTTTGCCTATGCCTATGTCCTGAATGGTTTTGCCTAGGTTTTCTTCTAGGGTTTTTATGGTGTTAGGTCTTATGTTTAAGTCTTTAATCCATCTGGAGTTAATTTTAGTGTAAGGTATCAGGAAGGGGTCCAGTTTTGGCTTTCTGCACATGGCTAGCCAGTTTTCCCAACACCATTTATTAAACAGGGGAATCCTTTCCCCATTGCTTGTTTTTGTCAGGCTTGTCAAAGATCAGATGGTTGTAGATGTATGGCATTGCCTCTGAGGCCTCTGTTCTGTTCCATTGGTCTATATATCTCTGTTTTGGTACCAGTACCATGCTGTTTTGATTACTGTAGCCCTGTAGTATAGTTTAAAGTCAGGTAGCATGATGCCTCAAGCTTTGTTCTTTTTGCTTAGGATTGTCTTGGCTATGTGGGCTCTCTTTTGGTTCCATATGAAGTTTAAGGTGTTTTTTTCCCATTCTATGAAGAAGGTCATTGGTAGCTTGATGGGGATAGCATTGAATCTATAAATTACTTTGGGCAGTATGGCCATTTTCACGATATTGATTCTTCCTAATGATGAGCATGGAATGTTTCTGCATCTGTTTGTGTCCTCTCTTATTTCCTTGAGCAGTGGTTTGTAGTTCTTCTTGAAGAGGTCCTTTACATCCTTTGTTAGCTGTATTCCTAGATGTTTTATTCTCTTTGCAGCAATTGTGAATGGAAGTTTGTTCTTGATTTGGCTCTCTTTAAGTCTGTTATTGGTGTATAGGAATGCTTGTGATTTCTGCACACTGATTTTGTATCCTGAAACTTTGCTGAAGTTGATTATCAGTTTAAGGAGATTTTGGGCTGAGACAATAGGGTCTTCTAAATATACAATCTTGTTGTCTGCAAATAGAGACAATTGACTTCCTCCTTTCCTAATTGAATACCCTATATTTTTTTTTCTTGCCTAATTGCTCTGGCTAGAACTTCTAATACTATGTTGAATAGGAGTGGTGAGAGAGGGCATCCTTGCCTAGTGCCAGATTTCAAAGGGAATGCTTCCAGTTTTTGCCCATTCAGTATGATACTGGATGTAGATTTGTTGTAAAAAACTTTTATTATTTTGATATACATTCCTTCAATACCTAGTTTATTCAGCTGTTTGAGGAGACAGTTTGTCCCTTATAGGAGCTCACCGTGCTGTGCTGGGAGCTCCACTGTTCTGTGCAGAGCTGCTGAGCAGGTACTTTTAAGTCTGCTGCAGCAGAACTCATAACCGCCTCTTTTCTCAGGTGCTCTGTCCTAGGAAGGTCGGACTTTATTTATAAGTTCCTGATGTACTGCTGCCTTTTTTTATAGATGCCCTGTCCCACACAGATATAGTCTAGTCACAGTCTGCCAGCAGGGACATTGCTGAGCTGCCTCGGGCTCTGCCCAGCTGCTGTGTGAACTACCTTGTGGCAGTTAGAACTGCCTCAGTATTGGCAGACTGCCTCGGTAGTGGCAGACGCCCTTCCTCCCACTGACTTGTACTGTCCTGGGTCCAGCTGGCTTCCTGCAAAACTCTCAATCCAGAGCATTTCAAATTGCTTGTTTGGGGGGTGGGTAGTACCTGCCAAGCCAGATCACCTGGCTCCCTGTCTCAGCCCCCTCCCTTTCAGTTGAATGGACGGCTCTGTCTCCCAGGTGTTCCAGGCACCAGTTGAAATGATTGCCCAGAGTTTTGTGAGTTTCTGTGGCACCAGCTGAAGCAGCCGTGCTGGAAACTCATGGCGCTTTTCGACCCGGGAATATCCTGGTCTGTGGGCAGTGAAAACTTATTTGGAAATATGGTGAACACTCATCCTCTGCATTGTTTTTTCTGGGAACTGCACTCTGGAGCTGTTCCTATTTGGCCATCTTGGATCCCAGGCAAAAACAAATTTTATATAATATATAATATAAAATAAATATATGTAAGTTTTATTTATAAATAATATAATACATAAAATATAATATACAATAAAATAATTATAGTCAAAATAAATTTATAAGTATATATTTATAATATACATTATATACACTATATACCATATATGTATAAGAAATGTAACTACAATATAAATTTATAAATATGATATAAAATGATATATATATTTATTTTTAAACTTCCTTGAAAGTTTAAAAATATTAACCATTCTGATGGTTAATTGTATGTGGCAAGTTGGCTGGGCCACAGAGCCCAGATATGTGTCAAAAATTATTCTGAATATTTCTGGGATGAGATTAACATTTACATGGGTGAATTTTGAGTATAGCAGTTTTCCCTCCATAGTGTGGGTGGGCCTCATCCAATCAGTTCAAGGCCTGGATAGAACAAGACTGACCTGCCCTGAGCAAAAGGAAATTCTGCCAGTGGATGGCTTTTGCACTTGAACTGCAGCATTAGCTCTTCCCTAGGTTTCAGTCTACAGACCTACCCTGAAGATTTTGGACTTGCTGGCCTCCATAATTTTGTGAGCCAGTTCCTTAAATCTCATAAATATTTAGGTATGCATCCTGTTGTTTCTGTTTCTATGGAGACCTGACTCCTACATAATTCATGTAAGTGACAGGCAGTTCAGGGGATATAGTATTCTCTCCTGAAAATAATAGGTCCTCAGAATGTTGCAGGTATCCCTCTGTGGTCTTCAAGTATTTAGGGTTGGTACTGAAAGTCTTATTATCATTCTATTACTGTTGCTTTAAATGTGGCCCTTTCCCCACTCTTTCTGGGGAAATGAAAAGGACATTTTTGTGTGTGTTTCAAGTGTTTTGATATTTCATTATTATACACACACACGTATTTGTTGTTGCTGTTAAGGTCTTTTTTAAAATGTGCTTTTCTGGAAATACCATTTTGGACATGAGGCCCTGCCAAAGATTTCATGAAAAAGACTCTAAAAGTAATTGCAACAACAACAAAAAAAAATTGACAAGTGAGACCTAGTTAAGCTAGAGAGTTTCTGCCTAGCAAAAGAAACTATCAACAGATTAAACAGACAACCTACAGAATGGGAGAAAATATTTTCAAATTATGCATCTGGAAAGATCTAATATCCAGAATCTGTAAGGAACTTAATAAACAAAAAAAATCCCATTTAATAAATGAGCAAAGGACATGAGCAGACACTTCTCAAAACAAGACATACACACATCCAGCAAACATATGAAAAAAAAAATGCTTAACATCACTAACCATTAGGGAAATCCAAATCAAAACCACAATGAGATACCACCTCACACCAGTATAATGGCTATTATAAAAAGTCAAAAATTAACAGATGCTAATGAGGTTGTGGAGAAAAGGGAATATACATTGCTGGTGGGAATGGAAACTAGTTCAGACACTGTGGAAAGCATTTTAGAGATTTCTCAAAGAATGTAAAACAGAACTACCATTTGACCCAGCAATTCCATTATGGGGTACCCAAACGAATATAAAGCATCCTACCCTGAAGATACACACACATATGTGTTCATCATGGCACTATTCACATAGCAAAGACATGGAATCGACCTAAGTATAATTATATATATATATATATATGTATGTATATATATATATATATATATATATATATATATATATATATATATATATATATACATATATACACATACATATATATATATATGTATATATATATATATACACACATATATATATATAAAATGGGACAAAGACCTTAACAGATACCTCACAAAAGAAGATACACAAGTGTCAAATAAGTATATGAATATGCATTCCACATCATATGTCATCAGGGAAATGCAAATTAAAACAATGAAATGCCACTACACACATGAGAATGGCCAAGATGCAGAACACTGACAACATCAAATGCTGACAAGGGTGTGGAGCAACAGGAACTTTCATTCATTGCTGTTGGGAATGAAAAATGGGACAGCCATTTTGGAAGACAGTTAGGTAGCTTCTTACAAAGCTAAACATACTCTTAACACGTGATCCAGCAATTGTGCTTCTTGATATTTACTGAAATGGGTTGAAAATGCATATACACACAAAAACCTGCACGTGGACGTTTTAGTAGCTTTATTCAAAATTGCCAAAACTTGGAAGCAACCAAGATGTCCTTCTGTAGATGAATGAACAAATAAACTGTGATACACCCAGGCAATGAAATACTATTCAGTGCTAAAAAGAAATGGGCTCTCAAGTGTGAAGAGATAAGCAGAAAAATTAAAGGCATATTACTAAGAGAAAGAATCAATCTGAAACAGTTACATACTGTTTTTGTTTTTTGTTTTGTTTTGTTTTGTTTTACATTTTGGTTTTGTTTCAAAAACAAAAAACAAAAAATGATATCCTGGAAAAAAACCAAAAAATATGGAGTCCAGCTAAAAAATCAGTTGCTCCCAGGGGTTAAGGGGAAGGGGAGGATGAATAGGCAGAGGACAGAGGATTATTAGGACAGTGAAATTACTCTGTATGATACTATGATGTTGTACACATGTCATTATACATTTATCCAAACCTATACACTATACGACACCAAGAGTGAGCCCTAATGTCCACTGTGGACTTTGGGTGATAATGCTTTGTCAATGTATGTTTGTAAATTGCAACAAATGTAGCACTCTGATGGGAGATGTTGATAATGGAGGAGGCTATTCCTGTGTGGGGCAGAGGGTGCATGGGAAATCTCTGTGTCTCCCACTCAGTTTTGCTGAGAACCTAAAACTGTTGTAAAAACTAAAAACTATTATAAATAAATAAAACAGAAATATGCTGGCCCAGGTCCTCAACAGGCCTTCTCAGCCTGGAAACTCATGAGCTCCTATTCTTCTATTCTGGAAATGTTCTTCTTTCCTCATGCATGTACATCCTTGGACCATAAGCTTTGTCAAGGCAGGAACCATGTGCATCTTGCTCAGTATTCATTTATGGTGCCTAGTGAAGTACTGGAGCCCAGTACCTATTTGACTGAGCAAATGAATGAATGAATGAATGCAGGAAAGAACATGAGTGCTTTGGGAAAAAGATATTGAGCTGAGCTTTGGGCATGCCAAGCTTAAGGTGTACATTGTGTGTCGGAGCCTAGACTCAGGAAAGATATCAGAGCTGCAAATGTAGGCTAGGGAGGTAACTGCATGTATTTGGTACTTGAAGCCCTGGTGGTGATATGATCTCCCTGGAAAGGCGTATGGAGTGAAAAGAAAAGAAAGTGGGTAGTAAAGGGTGGTAAAGTCCATGGTTTATTTGAATAAAGAAAAAATGTTGTTTTCCAAAATTTCCAAACAAAAGCAAAACTTATGAAGAATGTTCCATTATCCTATGGCTTTCCGTACTTCTCAGCAGAATTTTTCTTATTCTATAAGAAGCACGATAGTAGAGTACACTAATTATGAAGGTTCATCACCAAAACTCACCCCTTCTAAAGCCATGAAGGAGCACATTTGGGTACATAACAGAAATGACAGGAAATCCGTTGACAGATGAGAAAAGTGGCCAGAAGAGAAATACAGATGAAGCATTCTGGCTTACCCAAACCCTCAGTCTCCAGCCCAGATCCTCTGTTCCTGAAAACACTACAGAACATTCTCCCAGTACTCCACCCCTGCCATTAGCAAGTATCTCTTGCAGGCCCATCCTCTCCTCTCTTAACCATGCCCACATGCTCTTTTCCACCAAGTCTTGTTCCTCCTCTCTAACAAGTCTTATTCTCTCTGTAAAAAAGCTCAAGTCCTCTGCTTGTTCAGCCTAGCTTGAACCGAAACTAATATTCCCAATACCAGCTGAAGTTAGCTAACGTGATCTAATTCCTGGATATTTGGGGCTCCCTCTAACTGCCTCTATGACCAGCAAAATCATCTGCTGGGAACTGACTCTCATTCCAGGTTCTATTTCTGTTTCCCTACCCCACCCCCTTCATCTTCTTCTGCAAGCTCTGAACCATCTCAGAGAAACCCTGCCCTACATGGTATCTTCCTGCCAGTACATGCTTGCAGATGAGCTCATAATTGGATTTTCTCATTTTAATGGTGGAAGTTTGGGCACCTGGGAGCCAATTTTAGAAAATGCACTGGCTATTGGACAAAATGATGAAGTCCAGATCTAGCATGTGAGTCTGAGATTCTCCACTACTGGGCTAGCTAACTAGATTGCTAAAAGGAAGTAGAAAGATAGTTTTTGTGTTGTGACATTCTATACAAACAGCAGTTCAGTTTACATTAGTGGAAAGTATTAAGAATCTTTACGATGAAAAACACTGAATAAAATGTATTTAAAGTCAGGTTAAAAGCAAGGAAGGGCTGGGCATGGTGGCTCATGCCTGTAATCCCAGCACTTTGGGAGGTCAAGGCAGGAGGATCATTTGCCCCCAGGAGTTGAGACCAGCCTGGGAAGCACAGCAAGATTCTTGTCTCCACAAAACATCCAAAAATTAGCTGACCATGGCGGTGGGCACCTGAGTCTCAGCTACTTCGGAGACTGAGGTGGGAGAATCACTTGAGTCTTGGATGGAGGTTGAGGCTGCAGTGAGCTGTGATTGTGCCACTGCACTCCGGCCTGGGCAACAGAGTGAGACCCTGTCTCAAAA
>NW_016107439.1:4600375-4604698 GCF_001604975.1 Cebus imitator | reverse complement strand
AAGAAAGAAAGAAAAAGCAAGAAAGGATTTTCAAAAGATAATATGAACTGTCATGCCACATTTTGGTGAGAAAAACCTGAACCTAGAAGTCAAGGAAAAAAAGTATGTGAGCAACAAAATCCCTAAGGGGGCTTATTGACACTGAACACTTAGTCTTGAGTTCCCCAGCCTCATGTGGCAAGAAGGACAGAGTCAAGGCTGAGGGCCACTCAGGAAGACGAAACTTGGCGATAACATTCTTTACATCAAAACAACCCCAAAACACTACATAATAAAATAAATTATAACCAGAACTAAATTCCCCCTACCTCCTAGTAGTAAAGGAACAGGGAAAAACAAATAAAAGAGAAAGAAAGAGAAAGAGAAAGAAAAAAAGGAAAGAAAGAAAAAGAAAGAAGAAAAAAAGAAAGAGAATAAAGGAGGAAAGGAAGGGAGGGAGAGAGGGAGGGAAGGAGGAAAAAGGAAAGGAAAGGAAGGAAAGAAGTTATGGCCATAGATTGGTCCTCATAAGTATTTGTACTCTAGATAAACATAGCCTGGCTGAATAGAGAATCTCAAGTTGAGACTATTCACAACCAGTGTGCCATTGCACTTGGCAGAAACAAATGCAAAACCTCTATGAAATAGGAATCATTTATCCTAGGTACCAGGGAACCTACCAAATTTTTCTTAAGGGCAATGACCAACAAGGAAAAAATACTAGACACACAAGAAAGTAAGGCAACATGGATGAAAATTGGTAGAAAAAAAGAGACTACCTAAATTTCAGCTATTCAAATTAGCAGGCACAAATTATATAAATGACAAGTTTGAAAATCTCTGTAAGAAGCCATTAAAAGTGATACAGCAGATTTAAGAAAAAGCAACACAGAAATTCTAGAAACAAGCCAGGCACATGGTGGCTCATGTCTGTAATCCCAGCACTTTGGGAAGCTGAAGCAGGAAGATTGTGTGAGGTCAGAAGTTCAAGATCAGCCTGGGCAACAAAGCAAGACCCCATCGAAAGAAAGAAAGAAAAGAAAGAAAGAAAGAGAGAGAGACAGGAAGAAAGAAAGAAAGAGAGAAAGAAGGGAAGGAAAGAAAGGAAAGGAAGGAAAGAAAAGAAAGGAAAGAAGAAGGAAGGAAGGAAGGAAGGAAGGAAGGAAGGAAGGAAGGAAGGAAGCTAGGCATGGTGGTATGTGCCTGTAGTCCCAGCTACTTGGGAGCCTGAGGTGAGAGGATTGCTTGAGACCAGAGAGTTCAAGGCTGCGGTGAGCTTTAATCATACTACTATACTTTAGCCTGAATGACAGAGAAAGACCCTGTCTTAAAACACACACACACACACACACACACACACACACACTAACAACAACAAAGAAAATAAAAACTCAAAAGACATGTTTGGTAGTAGAAAATTAGTGAGTTAGAAGATAGAGCAAAAGAAATTACTCAAAATGTGTAACAGAGAACATAGAAAATACAGCACAGGGAGCGATGGTTCATGCCTGTAATCCCAACACTTTGGGAGGCTGAGGCAGGTGGATCACCTGAGGTCAGGAGATTAAGACCAGCCTGGCCAACATGGTGAAACGCCATCTCTACTAAAAATACAAAAATTAGCAGGTTGTGGTGGTGAACATCTGTAATCCCAGCTACTCAGGAGGCTGAGGCAGGAGAATCGCTTGAACCCAAGAGGTGGGAGGCTGCCATTGTACTCCAGCCTGGGCAATAGAATGAGATTCTGTCTCAAATAAAAAAAATAGAAAATAAAATACAGCAGAGAAGTACAAGATAAAGTCTTAATTTTTTGTGATTGGAATCCCAGAAGGAGATGAGAGAGAGAATGGGGCAGAGGCAATATCCAAAGAGATAATGGCAGAACATTTCTCAGAAAAAAATGAGACAGATTCCCACCCACAGATTCCAAAGGCTCAGAATATCTTTTTATTTATGCCGCTTGGGATTTTCACACCTGAATACATCATAGTGGAAATTTGGAAAAACAAAAACAAAGACAATCTTAAAGGCTGCCAGAGGGGAAGTAAAAAAGAAAATGTCTTCAAAGTGTCTGCATTTAGACAGACAATTGAGTCCTCAACAGAAATAATGGAAGGCCGTCAAGGCACTGGCTCATGCCTGTAATCCCAGCTACTTGGGAGGCTAAGGTGGGAGAATCGCTTGAACCCAGGAGGTGGAGGTTGCAGTGAGCCAAGATCATGCAACTGCACTCCAGCCTGGGTGACAGAGCAAGACTCCATCTCAAAAAAAGAAAAAAAAAGAAATAATGGAACGCAGATGCCAATGTCATAATGTCTTAAATAAGCTGAAAGAAAATAATTGCTGTATCAGTGTTCAACCAGAGAAGCAGAACCAGCAGGAGATGTGTATTAAGAGACTTTTTGAGGAATTAGCTTACACAACTGTGAGAAGGACAGGCTGGAACTCTCAGGCACAAGTTGAAGAGACAATCCCCAGGCAGAATTTCTATTTTATTCTGGGAAGCCTCAACTCTGCTCTTAATGTCTTTTAACTTATTAATCATGCCCAGGCAGGTTACCTAGAATAATCTTCCTTACTTAAAATCAACTGATTATGAACTTTAATCACATCTACAAAACCTCTTCACAGCAATCCCTAGTGTTTGATTGAGTAACTGAGGTCGGTAGACTAGCCAGCTTGACATATCAAAAGATCATCACAACTGCTAACCTGGAATTCCATACTCAATGAAAATATCTTCCATGAATGAGAGCCGGCCAAGCACAGTGGCTCACATGTGTAATCCCAGCACTTTGGGAGGCCGAGGAACCAGCCTTAGCAACATAGTGAGACCTCATCCCTACAAAAAATTTATTAAAAAATTAGCTGGGCATTGTGGCACATGCCTGTTGTCCCAGCTACTTGGGAGGTCGAGGCAGGAGGATCACTTGAGCCCAGGAGTTTGTGATTGCAGTGAGCTATGATTGTGCCACTGCATGTCAGCCTGGGTTAAAGAGTGAGATTTTACCTCTAGAAAAAGAAAAAAATTAATGGAAGCCAAGAAAAGATATTAAAACAAAAATAGAGTTCATCACCAGCATCTTATCACCAAAAGAAATTCTAAAGGATATAATTTAGATAGAAGGAAAAAGGTCTCAGATAGAAGGTCTGAGTTTCACTAAAGAATCGGAGAAGCAAAATAAATAAACAAAATAACAAAAAGAAAAGATATAGAGTACAATATATACTTCTAAATTGTTGCTAGAGGGCCAAGGGATTGAAAGATAAAGAAATGAGTTCAAAGGAAGTCAAGAAAACAAAACTAACAGGTTGGGCAAAAAATAAGATGATACATTAGAATCCAGGTATTTCAATAGTCATATCATAGTTACAGATAGAGAGATAAAAGCCTCCAATTAAAAGAGAAAGGAGATGAGTGGTAAAAAAAAATAGTTATTTGCAAGAGACACATCTAAAATATAAAGATATTGAAAAATTTAAAAGAATGAAAAAATATTAATCAAAAGAATTCTTTAGTAGCTATATTATTATCAGACACACTGTTAGAGATAGAGTCATTTCAAAATGACATTAAGTCAAGTCATTGTGAATAGATGAAGACCTTCAAAATAAATAAAACAAACACAAGCACATTACAAAGAGGAATAGACAAAAAGTCTACCGTGGCATGAGGTTTTGGTCACAGAGTCAAAGTTTGTCAGAAATTTCAAAGAGGTCAATGAACACTCATGTTTGTGTGATTTAAAAAATGATGAAGCCCAGGTGCTGTGGTTCACGCCTATAATCCCAGCACTTTGGGAGGCAGAGGGGGGCGGATCACGAGGTCAAGAGATTGAGACAATCCTGGCCAACCTGGTAAAGCCCCATCTCTACTAAAAATACGAAAATTAGCCAGGGCATGGTGGCGCAAGCCTGTGGTCCTAGCTACTCAGGAGGCAGAGGCAGGAGAATTGCTTGAACCTGGGAGGCGAAGGTTGCAGTGAGCTGAGATCCCACCATTGTACTCCAACCTGGCAACAGGGTGAGACTGCATCTTAAAATAAAATAAAATAAAATAAAATGATGAAGACATCTTTTTTTTTAAATTTATTTTATTACATTTTAGGTTTTGGGGTGCATGTGAAGAACATGCAAGATTGTTGCATATGTACACACGTGACAGTGTGATTTGCTGCCTTCCTCCCCATCACCTATATCTGGCATTTCTCCCCATACTATCTCTCCCCAAATCCCCACCCCCCCATCCCTCCCCTATTTCCCCCAACAGACCCAAGTGTGTAGTGCTCCCCTCCCTGTGTCCATGTGTTCTCATTGTTCAACACCCGCCTATGAGTGAGAACA
>NW_016107439.1:4581022-4595896 GCF_001604975.1 Cebus imitator | reverse complement strand
TTCTGAAGTCTGATTCTGTCATTTCATCACACTCGTTCTCCATTCAACCTTGTTCCCTTGCTGGTGAGGAGTTGTGATCCCTTGTAGGAGGAGAGGTGTTCTGGTTTCAGGTGTTTTCATCCTTTTTGTGCTGGTTTCTTCCCATCTTTATGGATTTATCTTCCTGTCATCTTTGTAGTTGCTGACTTTCAGATTTCTGACTTTCAGATTGGGTCTCTGAGTGGACGTTCTGTTTGTTGATGATGAAGTTATTTCTGTTTCTTAGCTTTCCTTCTAACAGTCTGGCCCCTCTGCTGTAGGACTGCTGAGGTCCACTCTAGGCCCTGCTTGCCTGGGGATCGCCTGCAGCAGCTGCAGAACAGTAAGGGTTGCTACTAGTTTCTCCTTCTGCTATCTTTGTCCCGGAAGGATACCTGCCAAATGTCAGTCTGATCTCTTTTTTATGAGGTGACTCTTTGGATATACAGGGGTCAGGGAGCTGCTTGAGGGGACAGTCTGTCCTTTATAGGAGCTCAAGTGCTGAGTTGTTCATTCAGAGCTGCTGGGCAAGTACGTTTAGGTCCGCTGCAGCAGAACTCATAAACCGCTTTTTGTTCCCAGATGCTCTGTCCCAGGGAGTTAGGGCTTTATTTATGAGTTTCCATTGTGCTGCTGCCTTTTTTTTTTTTTTCAGGGCTGCCCCACCCAGCAAGGAGGCAGCCTGGTCATAGCCTGCCTGCAGAGGCTTTGCTGAGCTGCTGTGGGCTCTGCCCAGCTGCCCTGTGAACTTCCCTGCAGTCTTGTTTATATGGGTGTAGTTAGAACTGCCTCAGCAATGGTGGCCTGCCTGTGTATTGGGGGACTCTCTCTGTAATGGCAGGTTGCCTTGGCAACGGCAGGCTGCCTCAGCAATGGCGTCCGTAGTGGTGAAGTGCCTCCTAATGGCAGACGCCCCTCCCCCACAGAGTGGACTGTTCCGGGTTCAGCTGCGCTTGCTGTGAAATTCCCAATCCAGAGCGTTCCTGATTGCTGTTCTTTTGTGGGGGTGGGACCGAGGCTGATCACCTGGCTGCCTGCCTCCGAGCCTTTTTTTTCTTTTTTAGTTGAAGAGTTGACTCTATCCCTGTCGCCTGTTGAAACGGCACCAGGGTCTGTGTGATTTCCCCTGCGGTGACTCACTGCACCAGCTTAAACAGCGGCGCTGAGACTCGTGGAACTTTTTTTTTGCCCAGGAATCTCCTGGCCTGGCTCCCTGTTCAGTCCCCTCTTTAATCAGATGAATGGACGACTTTCTGGGTCTCCAGTCGCCAGCCAAAAGGGCACCAGGACCAGTGTATTTTGTACGGAGAACTGCCGGCTGGAGTGCCGACAAAGCAGCTGTGTGGGGCAAAGCAGCCGCGGCCGCCACTACAGCCGTGCTGGCGACTCATGGGGCACCTCCGCCTGGGAATCTCCTGGTCCATGGGCAATAAAAATGCTGCATCCACTCACCCTCTGTGCTTTCTCTGGGAGCTGCAACTCCGAGCTGTTCCTAAATGGCCATCTTGGATCTTCCCAAGACATCTTTTTTTTTTTAATTTTATTTTTTTAAAGATGGAGTTTCACCATGATGGCCAGGCTGGTCTTGAACTCCTGACCTCAGGTGACCAATCACCTCAGCCTCCCAAAGTGCTAGGATTACAGGCATGAGCCACCGCGCCTGGCCTGATGAAGATATCTTAGTATAATCCCAAAGTCAGAGAATGAAGTGTATATTTCCTGAGATAATTAAATTATTATGAAGAAAATAAATTATGATAATATAAAGGGGAACCTTATAATTACTAACACAACTTCTGATATAGATAATTTACATTATATTATTAGAAGTGAAAACAGTCACAAAAAATAACAAATCACCAAGAATGGATGGATACTGTGAAGTAACACCTCTCAAATGTGTTTTGCCCAGATATGTGTTGGAGAATGATAAGAATTAAATGTAGCATCAAACAGTGGCAAATGGAAACTAACACTCTGCCTACACGTCTACACTAAAAGAGGCCAAGTCAGGTCAGAGAATGTATCTTAGGCTTGAAGTTACGGGCCCTTGAACCTGGGTTCAAGTTATTCCCCTGTCCTCAGCCAGGAGTCATCAGTTATAATTAGCTGTGGGGCCTTGAAAAAGTCCCATCCTTTCTGACTACCCACTTCAGCAAACTTAAAAAAGTTGCCCCTTTTAAAAGAGTTTGACACCATCCAAGGGTAACCAACCTTACCTCCATTCTGACCCCAGGGCTACCATCCTGGAGAAGCAAATAGAGCAAGTTTTGCCATTTTCTCATGCTATGTCTCTGGGAGGGGTAGGATAAGCATAGTACTCCCCATCCTCCTGGGGATAGGATCACCACGTGTCACAAAACCCTAGAGAATATGGCCTGAAACCAGAGGGAGCACAGAGACAAGGAGGAGCATAGAATGTGATAGACAGCAGCACAGGCTCTTTGGGACTACCCAGTGGGGTTCTGCGCTCCTTTGGTAGACTTGACTCATAACTCACACTTGCAGCCCAACACACAGTGAATACTGCTTTTCACATATCACTTACAGCTTTCCAAATCGTCCCAATACAGTTTCCAAGAATTCTCCAAGTTCCCTTTGTCACAGTGGCAAAGGTAGAGAGGGCCACAGAAAAGCAGCCTCAGGGACTCAAGGGGAAAAAAGTTTTTCACATGGCCAGAAGCCTTCGCAACAAAAACCTGGTCTCTCTCTCAAAAAGAGCAATTTCATCATTATGTGGATTTTTGTGAGACTGTGGAGATAATCCATTTGGAAGTTTCAAAAAGTTAGAGAGGCTTGAACTGTGAGAGAACAAGAACAGATCTGAACGGGAACTTCTGATCATGTGTATTGCTAATAAGTGGCCCCGTAAAGTGATCCAATACAAAATAAGTTGAAACATGAAAGTAATTCCCTAATGGGACTTTAAAAAAATATATGGTTGAACCATACGAAGTGGCTGATATTTGAACATTTATTACCTACAAAAACTGTGATTTCATGTTTTAACTTATTTAAAAGATCAAAAGAAAATGTCCATAAATATTGTAAGGGAGTGCATTAGGGATGTAATATTTTGAGTGAGGAAGAGAAGACCAAAAACTGCAAATAAAAGAGAGTAGAACTTCCTTTGAAATATAACCCATAGACAAGGTGGCATCTTACTTATCAAACAGCAACATAATTTTAGTTAGCAAATTCATAAACATTTCCCTGACTTTAAAGAATATAAATGGCATAGGGACATGATAACCAAAACTATGCAATGTTCCTTTGTAAATAACTGCATAGGAGATCATTTCCAAAGCGAAATGGAATGATTTATCCTTATTCGTTTTTTTAATCTGTTTCCCTTATTTGCTTCACGTGACAGAGAGAGACTGGATACTCACCAAATCCATTCCTTTCTCTTGGACACACAGCTAAATGCCTTTCCCAGGCCTCTTGCCCCTATGTGGCACCCTGTGACTCTGGCGTGTTGGTAAATGCTTAACACCTGGCTCTCTAGATGAACAAAGGCCTCATCTGTAGCATTTGTCTACTTGCATGGTGTGAATATTCACACAAAGTCCAATTTCAAGCCACCAATAGGACATCACTAAAGTAGAATTGGAAAGCAATGCACAAAAGTGACTCTCTGAAGCTGGAACCAGCTGGTGCCAGCACACCACTGAGATGGAGACTCGTTCTTAGCAAAGGAATTTGAGCAGAAGTGACGTGTGACTTAGACAAGGAATTATGAGCCCTCTCCTCCCTAACTCCTCCACACCCTCAGAGCTTGACAGCCCTACAGGGAAGTTGATGGAGCTGCAAGTGGTAGGGAACTGAATTTTTGAGTTCCTTCCTGGAGATGAACTATTCAACAAACTACTTAGAAACATCCACACTGGAATTCACATGAGTGAGAAATAAACTTCCACTATATCAAACCATTGAGAGTTCAGGGCTATTTGTTAAAGCAATTAGCCTATTCTGGCTAATGTATTGCCTTTTAGAGAAACTGCAACTATACTCCAACATATCTGATTTTTATCAACTCAGATTCTGACCAGCTGTATTAGTCCGTTCTTGCATTGCTATAAAGAAATAACAGAGACTGGGTAATTCACGAAGAAAAGGGGTTTAGGCTGGGTGCAGGGCCTCACAACTGTAATCCTAGCACTTTGGGAGGCCGAGGCGGGTGGATTACCTGGTTTGAGACCAGCCTGGCCAACATGGTGAAACCCTGTCCCTACAAAAATGCAAAAATTAGTTGGGCCTGGTGGAGGCGCCTCTAGTCCCAGTTACTCAGGAGGCTGAGGCACGAGATTCACTTGAACCGAGAAGGTGGAGGCTGCAGGGAGCAAGGTCTGGGTAGAGACACAGATCGAAAACATATCACCAGCATACAATCATTTAAGTTATGTAGCTAACGATTTTTGATCCTGCTTTAAAAAAAAAGTCTTCTTTTTCAAATAAATCATGATCATCATCAGGCATTTATTAAATTACCAAGCAAATGTTTCACAATTTTAAAGAGAGACTTTAAGGAAAACATCAGTAACAGACATCTTAGTCTCAAATTTAAAAAGACTTAAAAATAACTATTTAAGCCCTTTGAAATAGCTAAGTATCAATTAGGAAATCATGAGTCCATTCAGTTACATAATCACTTCCACCCTTGGAAGTATAGAGAGGTGCACGTCAGACTTTATTTTCTTGGCGAACTTCCAACCTGAAGCCTAACAGTGGTTACTAAATTACATGTGACAGGGTTATATTAATTCACTTAAGACTGCAGTCGAATTTCTTGGCAGAATTTCTCCTAATGGCACAGGCTCTAAAATAGGACACATCTAGTGAAATTTATGCTATAATTGTCCCCAGCTGGCTTTGTAACTCTGCTAACTGCAGCCGTAAGGATAGAACCTGGCAGCCGAGACAAAGGACAGCACAGACCGAAGTCACGGATCTGATTTTCTGGAACTACTTGAATCTTCAAATTCTAACTCACCAATTAGACAGAGGGGGGAAAATACCTTTTCAGCATCTGTTTTTAACAACTGATAGATTTCTCACTAAGCCTCCTCTCTCCTCCACAGAGGTAGCCTTTATTTTGAATGGTGGAAATTCCCAGAAACAAGCTTGGCTGTAAATCTCCCCTTTTGCTAAGGCTCACCTGGCACTCAGCTGTAGGAAGAATTGAAGGAAGAATTTCCAGGGTGTGTGGGGATTGGCAGGGCATTCCCGTGGCGATATTTTCCTGCTAGAAGACCCCTTGGCTTTCAATACTCCCAACCTCACAGAGTGCATCTTCTCAATACATTTTTCAGCTGAAGTTTATAGAGAAAAATGTTTACTTATGACCCCAAATCTAATATCTTAAAAATGATGCATAGGTAAAGTCTCAAATTATTTCTGAAAGTAACTAGGAGACATCTGAATGGTGTGAAGAGGGTTTGAAAGGCATCAAGTGTGCAGGCTTGGATGTTGCTGATGTCACAGGGGCCATGTCACGCGTACAACTAAGTCAACAGTGTATACCATTCTTATTCATCATGAGGTACCCATTAAGAGGTGTTTTAATCATTTTGCATCCTCATAGTGGGGTTTGTTACATATACGTAGGTATAGGTATTTTGCTAAGTTTGATATTAGGAAATTGATTGAGTTCTGAGAAACAGATGCCTGACCACAGGGTATCTGACAGGGCTGCAGTGTGGAACTTACAAATTGTCATAAAAATGGGATCAAAGGGAAGGGGATATCCTGTATTTCCTGCTTCTTAGATCAAAGATCTACCTCCAGCTTTCAGGAGTAGGTATAAACATCTCGGGATGAATGAATTCCTTAGTTGATCCAAGCAACAGGACATGGAGGGAAAAACAGGAATTTTTACAGCAATTGTCAGGAGAAGTCAAGTACATGTAAGAACATGGCCAGGCAGGTTAAAAGACAGAGACGGAGAACAAGCAGACTGACAGCAATGATCTTGGGATGAGAGCTGTCACTGTGAATATCCCCTGAGTCACATGGCTCTGGTATAAGCAGGTTTCTTTTACATCTGGTGTGCAGCTATTATCCTGCTACCTTCTTTCAACATCTTCCTGGGAATTCCCTTTGCCTCTCTTCTGTGTTGAACCTCCTGTTATCTGTTTCCCATATCTTCTTGGTTTTCTGTTCAATTTTCATGTACCACATCCTATAGTAGCTTCATCAGAAAGGGCACATCAGAAAGGATGTAGGTAATTGTTTTTTGAAACCATACCTGTTGAAAATCTCTTTATCCTAGACTGATCATGTCAGTCTAGGCTAGTAATAGTTAGGTTAATAGTTTAGCTGGGCTGGGCATAGAATTTTAGATCAGCATTTTCTCTTAGAGCTGTGAAGATATTGCTCAAATGTCTTTTTAAAATTTTTAGTTTCATGTAGTTTTTATTTTTTGGAAATTCTTTTTAGTTCCTTTTCAAAACTGCTGTCATTTTCATAGTTCTTTGCTTCCTGAAGTTTTTTGTTTGTTTGTTTGTTTTGTTTTGTTTGTTTTGTTTTTTTTTTTTTTTGAGATGGAGTCTCACTCTGTCACACAGGCTGGAGTGCAATGGTGTCATCTCTGCTCACTGCAACCTCTACCTCCTGGGTTAAAGCGAATCTCCTGCCTCAGCCTTCCAAGTAACTGGAACTACAGACATGTGCCACAATACCCAGCTAAGTTTTTGTATTTTTAGTAGAGACAGGGTTTCACTGTGTTAGCCAGGATGGTCTTGACCTCCTAACCTCATGATCTACCCACCTCAGCCTCCCAAAGTGCTGGGATTACAGGCGTGAGCCACCGTGCCTGGTCTCCTAAAAATATTTTGAAGTTAAATTATTTAGTTCTTTAAACTTGGTAAGCATCACTGTTTAAAGTTCATGACTGATCTTCTAATATCTGTTCTCATTCAGGTTCATATTTTGTTTTTTGGTGTGCTTCCTAATCTTGCTGCATGCTGGCTGTTACTCCACTTAGAAAAATAATTTATGGTGGTTTTCTGAGGCCTAGAATCAATGTACCTTCCTCCAGAGCCTTGCACTTGCTTCTGCCAGCTGTCTAAAGGCCCTATGAGGAGGGACAACATAAGGTTTGAGAGTTCCTGACCCACCCAAAAGTCAAGATATATTGTGAATACAAATTCATGTTGAGGACCAGTCCATGGGCACAAGCTCCCTAAAAAGCTTCTTTTGCTTTTCCTTTCTGTTTCTCCTCCCCTGCTCCCCACAGCAACAGCAAGACCATCATCTCCACAGTTCGCAGCAGTTCAGGGGAAGATAGAAAAGTCTAGCTCAGGTCTGCCATTACAACTCTGCTTCTTTGTTTGCCTCTTTGGTTACAAGCTCTAACGTGGAAAGTGACCTAAAAGTTCCCAACTGTCTTTTAGTGTCTTTAATGTTTTTATGGTATGTTTCTTTTCAAAAATATTTTTTATCCAGTATTCTGTATTTTTCACCGTTTTCAGCAAGAGGATTGACGAGTTTCCTAGCCCATCATTTCTGGAAATTGAAACACTATGTTGATACAGTCTTTCTTCTAATATTATTGTTAAGAAGTCCAAAGCCATTCTGATGCAATTCCTGATCTTTCCTACATGACCGAGTTGTATTTTTGCTGTTGCTATTGTTACTGGGTTTTTTTGTTTGTTTTTTTTTTGTTTGTTTTTTAAACTTTCTGTCTCTGGAAGCACATAAACTTTGATGTTAGTATTATAAAACTTTATAATGATGTGCTTTGATGTGGGCCTATTTTATCCATTTTGCTGGGCTCTCAATGGGCTCTGTCAATCTGCAGATCACATCCTTAGGTTCTGAGAAATGTCCTTGAATTGTTTCACTGAATAATTGCTTTCCTCAGCTTTCTCGGTCTTTCCCTCTAGAACTGCCTGTTGGATGTTGTCCCTCATGGACTGGCCCTTTAACTTTTGTAATTTTTATTATGTTCTGCCTTTGTCATTTTTTGCTTTACTTTGCAGAAAAATTTAACTTTATGTTCAGCTCTTCTATCAAGTGCTTCATTTCTGCTTTCATATTTTTAATGTTTAAGACCTCTTCTTTTTGCTGGTCTCTAAATATTCCTTTTTATAACATCCTGTCCTGCTTCATAGTTGCACTATCTCATGTCTGAAGGGTTTGCTTTTTTGTTTTTTTTTTTTGTTTTTTTTTTCATTTTTTTTTTTAAAAATTATTTTTTTTTTTTGGTTTTGATTTTTTTAGAGGTTGTATCTTACTCTGTCACCCAGGCTACAGTGCACTGGTGCACTCATAGCTCACAGCAGTCTCAAACTCCTGGGCTCAAATGACCTTCCCACTTTAGTCTCTGGAGTAGCTGGGATTATAGGTGTAAACCATTCAGCCCAGCTCTGAAAAAAAAAAAATATATATATATATATATAAAATTTGGTGGCTTGCATCTGTAGACATATTATATTGTATATAATATGTATTATATACTATATATTACATATATCGTACATTATGTGTCTATTATATATACACATATATGTATTAGATACATGTATACATATAATATGTATTATATATAATATATACATATTATATATAATGTGTGTGCACATATATATGTGTGCGTGTGTGTATATATGTATATGTATGTGTGTGTGTATATATATATGTATATATATGTATATGTGTGTGTGTGTGTGTGTATATATATATGTGTATATATATATATATATATATATATATATATATATATATATATAAACTAGAGAGATGGGGTCTTCCTATGTTGCCCAGGCTGGTCTCAAACTCCTGGCCTCAAGGAATCCTTCCACTTCAGCTTGCCAAAGTGCTGGGATTACAGGCGTGCGTCACCATGCCTGGCCAGCTTTTTTTTTTTTTTTAATTTTTGGCTGGGCACGGTGTCTCACACCTTTAATCCCAGCACTTTGGAAGGCCAAGACAGGCAGATCACCTGAGGTCAGGAGTTTGAGACCAGCCTGGCCAACATGGTAAAATCTCATCTCTACTAAAAATACCAAAAATTAGCTGGGTATAGTGGTGGCCGCCTATAATCCCAGCTACTCAGGAAGCTGAGACAGGAGAATTGCTTGAACCTGGGAGGTGGAGGTTGCAGTGAGCCAAGATCCGGCCATTGCACTCCAGCCTGGGCAACAATAGCAAAACTCCATCTCAAAAGAAAAAAGAAAGTTTGATTTTTCCCTACTTGGTCTCTATATTTGTATGTTGCCTTTTGGTTTGTTTGTATGTATTCCACACTGGAGGTTTTCCTTTGCTGTCTAGTAATTGCTTGCTTAAGAAAGGGAGACTAAGAAGCCAATTGGAACTCTGAGCACAGGGGGAGGATTCATTTTCCCTTTAGGGTGGTCTGGCTGGGGTCATTTTGTTAGGGGTCTTCAGTGTCATTATCTTTTGATCCCAGCTAGTAGATTCTGGGAATCAAGTGGAAGGAAAGAAGCTATGGAAAGCACAGTATCCTGCTTGCACACGCTCAACTATTCCTCTGCTCACTGTATTTGTACCCTCAACTATGCCTGATATCCCCCAGTGCAGAGACTCTTTTACCTTCTCCAGAGTAGAAACCTCCCATCGAGAGGACCATCTTAGTCAGTTCCAGCTGCTGTTACAAAGTACTATAGACTGGTGGTTTATGAACAACAGAAATGTGTTTCTCACAGTTCCAGGTTCAGTATAAACTGGCGGTGGTGAGGGCTCACTTCTGGGTTGCAGAATATTGTCTTTTCATTGTATCTGCACATGGCAGAAAGAATGAGAGAGCTCTTTGGGGTCCCTTTTAAGGGCACTAATCCTATTCATGAGGGCTCCACCCTCACGACCTAATTATCCTCCCAAAGGCCTCACCTTGTAATATTATCACGTTGGGGGTTAAGATGTTAACATATGAATTTGGGGGGAACATGAACATTCAGTCCATAACAGGGAGGTTGTACAGACACATAAACTGGAGTGTAGAACTGGACATTTAACAACCTCTTCTTTTTCTCCTCTCTCCCTACTCCCCCACTTACACTTCTTCTTCTCCTTTGAAAACAAGTTTTATTGAGATATAACTTACACACTGAGAAATGCACAAAGGTAGACCTAACCAACTGCATCTTAAACAAACCTCCTGATGTTGGCCTATCCTTTGCCCCATCTTCCTGAAGTACATGGTGCTGCCCATTCTTGAGCTGCTGGGAATTCTGGGATGTAAATGGAGTTACTGGTGTAGTCAAACCCCAATCCGGGTGACAGGTGGGCTGGCTGTCACTACTAATTCCCTCAGGAGACATTTCTCTTTCCTCTTTTTCTTCCCTAGCACCTAGGCCAAGATGCACAAGTTACATTTGTACGTGCTTTGCCTTTGCTAAGGCACAGCTACCATTTCCTCTCCTACCTTTTTGAGGAGGCTGTGGCCCTCCAAGGCTCTGGCTTCCTGTGGGGAATCCTGCTTCCTACCCCCACCCGTGTACACCTGGGCTCTGTCTCTTGTGTTCTGTCCTCTGCGTACCGTCATCCCAGTCTCTCTCCAGGGCTCTGGCTTCCTAGTATTGGCAGGTACTACATTCCTGGTTTTCAAAAATTATTTATTGTATTTAATTCAGCAGTGTTGGTGTTTTGTAGCTGGAGAATTTTTCAGAATATCTAGTCTGAGGTATTGCCAGGAACAATTAATCTTGTTAAATCCCATTCATCTTAAAAGGCTCAACTCAAAGGTCACCTCTTATGTAAAAGCTCTCTGCCCTTCTGGAGGAGTTAGCCTTTCTTCCTCTAATGAACGGAAGCTTCCACAGGGCCTCGTGACATCCCCACTCCAGGGCTGTCACTCACTTGGAAGGTTGCTTTAACCATGTCCTTAGGGATCTGTCTCCACCAGCAGTTAGGAGCTACTCAAGGCAGGCGCTTTGGGATGCATCTTTTATCTTTTACATTTAGACCAATGCTTACCACCAGGGTGCAGGGAGTAGGGGAAGGGGAGGAGACAGTTCTTATTACTAATTGAATTAAAAGAAAGTAATTTGCTGGGCGAGGTGGCTCATGCCTGTAATCCCAGTACTTTGGGAGGCTGAGGCAGGCAGATCAGGAGGGCAGGAGTTCGAGACCAGCCTGGCCAACATGGTGAAACCTTGTCTCTACTAAAAATACAAAAACTAGATAGACTGGACAGGGAAAATGTGGCACATATACACCATGAAATATTATGCAGCCATAAAAAAAGATGAGTTTGTGTCCTTTGTAGGGACATGGATGAACCTGGAAACCATCATTCTCAGCAAACTGACACAAGAACAGAAAATCAAACACCGCATGTTCTCACTCATAGGTGGGTGTTGAACAATGAGAACACATGGACACAGGAAGCGGAGCATCACACACTGGGTTCCATTGGGGGAAAATAGGGAAGGGACAGTGGGGGGTGGGGAGTTGGGGAGAGGTAGCATGGGGAGAAATGCCAGATATAGGTGAAGTGGGGGAAGGCAGCAAATCACGCTGCCATGTGTGTACCTATGCAACGATCTTGCAGGTTCTTCACATGTACCCCAAAACCTAAAATGCCTTTAAAAAAAAAGAAGAAAAACAAAAATACAAAAAATTAGCCAGGTGTGGTGGCGGATGCCTGTAATCCTAGTTACTCAGGAGGCTGAGGCAGGAGAACTGCTTGAACCCAGGAGGCGGAGCTTGCAGAGAGCTGAGATCGAGCCACTGCACTCCAGCCTGGGTGACAGAGCAAGACTGTATCTCAGCAAAAGAAAAAAGAAAGTGATAATGCTCTAATGCCATGGTTCAATTTCTGCCTAGGCTCGCTCCCAGCCGTGTGTGGTATGAGATACTCACCATCCACACATTCATTACAAACAGGTATTGGATGCCTTCACTCTGTCCCTGAAACTTGCCAAGCTTCTTCCCATTTCAAGGTCTTTGCACTTATTTTCTTTTCTAAGACCCCATTTTCTTTCTGCTTGGAATGCTCTTCCCCTGGAGAAAGACCCCATTTTCTTTCTGCTTGGAATGCTCTTCCCCTGGAAGTTCACATGGCTACCACCTTTCCCCTTAGGTAGGTCCCAACTCCAATGCTGCCTTCAGAGAGAGAGCTCTTCTAACCACCCCCACCCATGCCCAGCCAGGTTATCCAAATATTCTCTTCTTCAAGGCATATGATTATAGAATCACCTAAAGTTAGCTTATTTTTAAAAACGTAATGCAATCTACAAAGTGGCATTCCCAGAATCTAGAATGATGTCACATGATAAATACTCAATAAATAATCTGTGGACTGACTGCCTAATGTGTATAGGTGGAAGGGATTTTTCAAAAATGAATATGGGGCCCTTGTAGGTTCGTAAAGTTCAACTGCTGAAGACAGATATTCTTTCAGACTACTTTTGAGATTTTTCTATGGCTGTGGTAGACAACGCGTAACACCTTTTTCTAGGCCAAAGTTTTCTAAGTCATCCTCTGGAACTCCAGGGATTTCACTCATCATGGAACCATGAGTTGGAGTGGATTCAGCCTGTTTGCTTTGCTTTGCTTTGGGTTCAGTTTTGTTCGTGGGTAGTTGGTTCTCCTTGTCAGAGTTATAGAGTGCAGTGAAATTTCTTCCAGATGGGACTTGGGCTCCATTTCCCTTAAAGGATGTCCACCCTCACCCCTCCTCAGCCCAACCTGCTTTTCCCTACCCTTCCCTCCTGTACTAGGTAGGAGGGAGACATGAGATGTAGATAAGGGAGAAAACACTTAGTTGGGATTTAGAAAAATGAGGTTGTACAAGGTGCCGGGGATTTAGAAGAGAGGTTAGGGCTAGGAAGTAGGATAAAGGGAGGAAAAAAGCAAAGTGCAAAGGCTTCAGAAATAACTTGGACTTTGTTGATAAGTAGGGTCAACTTCGCCTACAACTGGCCTGAAAAAAAATGCAATTTCTCTTAACCCGGCAGGAAAGGTTGTGTGGAAGTGGGGTAAGGGGGCTGGGCAGGGTGGCTGACGCCTGTAATCCCAACACTTTGGGAGGCCGAGATGGACAGATCCCTCAGCCCAGGAGTTCAAGACTAGCCTAGGCAACATGGTGAAGCCCTGTCTCTACAAAAATTAGCTGGGTATGGTGGCGTGAAGCTGTAGTCCCATCTAATCTGGAGACTGAGGTGGGAAGATCAATTTGAGCTCCAGAGGCGGAGGTTGCAGCGAGTCGAGATTGAACCACTGCACTCCAGTCTGGGTGACAGAGTGAGACCCCATCTCAAAAATAAATAAATAATAAGACAATTTTAAAAAAGTTGGACAAGGAAGGGAATACAAGATGACTTTTTTTTTTTTTTTTTTTTTTTTTTTTTTTTTTTTTTTTTTTTTTTTTTTTTTTTTTTTTTTTTTTTTTTTTTCTCGTGTTTTTGATGATTTTTTTTTTTTTTTTTGTCCTGGGACATGAGCTTCTTAGCTGACAAGATCTATGGTGAAGCAGAGCATAGATTTCTCCTTCAGTTCTAACACCGCCGTCATTCTAGATTCTGTGGCTCAATGGAAATGTGCACTGTTCCTGTCTGTACGCCAGCTTTCCCACCACACTCCCACTTAACTCTCCATGCTAAGTGTGTCTCTGGAAATGTTTCTGACCACGTCTAGCTATGTGTGCACATGGCTTCCAGCAGGCCCTCTTCCTTCAGCTCTAGAGTACCAAGGGTTTGTTAAAAATGCCAGTCCTCCCTCAGAGATTCTGATTCAGTAGACTTGCTGTCAAGTCCAGGTGTCTGCATTTTGAACTAGCACTATGGGGATTCTGATACAGGGAATTTTTTTTTTTTTAAAGAAGAAAGAAAGAAAGAAAGAAAAAAAAAAAGAATGAAGGAGAGGAAGAAAGAGGAAGAGGAAGAGGGAGAGAGAACAGGGGTGTTGCTTTATTGCCGGGGCAAGAATGCAGTCTAAAAATGGGTATGAGACATGAAAAAAAAATGAGGGAAGAAAATAACAAACAACCAGCCAACCAATATTTCATTTAAACCTGTAAATAGATGTGATGTGGTACTGATAAGAGTGTATATTTTGTGTATTTAAAGCGGAGAGTTCTATAAATGTTAATTAAGTTTACTTGTTCTGGATCCGAGTTCAAATCCTGGATATCGTCGTTAATTTTCTGTCTCATTGATCTGTCTAATATTGATGTTGAAGTCTCCCACTATTATTGTGTGGGAGTCTAAGTCTCTTTATAAGTCTTATATATATGGGTATTCCTGTATTGAGTGTGTATATATTTAGGATCTTTAGCTCTTCTTGTTGCATTGATCCTTTTATCATTATGTAAAATCCTTCTTTGCTTCTTTTGATCTTTGTTGCTTTAAAGTCTATTTTATCAGAGGCAAAAATTGCAAGTCCTGCTTTTTATTTATTTATTTTTGCTCTCCATTTGGTTGGTAAATCTTTCTCCATCCCTTTGTTTTGAGTCTTTGTGTATCCTTGCATGTGAGATGGGTCTGGATGCAGCATACCGATGGGTTTTGGCTTTTTTTGCCTGTCTGTGTCTTTGGATTGGTGGATTTAGTCAATTTAAATTTAGAATTAATAATACTATATGTGAGTTTAATACTGCCATTTAATGTTAGCTGGCTGTTTTTCCCATTAGTTGATGTAAATTCTTAATTATGTTGATGCTGTTTACTTTTTGGTATTTTTCAGAAAGGCTGATACTGGTTGTTCCTTTCTATGTGTAGTGGCTCTTTCAGAAGCTCTTGTAAAGCAGGCCTGGTGGTAATGAAATCTCTGAGTGCTTGCTTGTTCACAAAAGATTTTATTTTTCCTTCACTTATGAAGCTTAGTTTGGCTGGATGTAAAATTCTGGGTTGAAACTTCTTTTCTTTAAGGATGTTGAATATTGGCCCCCAC
>NW_016107439.1:4571287-4580732 GCF_001604975.1 Cebus imitator | reverse complement strand
TGTTCATTCCTTTTTAACCTTTTTTCTCTAATGTTGCCTTCTTCTTTTATTTCATTGAGTTGACCTTCGACCTCTGATATCCTTTCTTCTGCTTGATCAATTCGGCTGTTAAAACTTGTGCATACTTCGCAAAGTTCTCGTGTTGTGTTTTTCACCTCCGTTAATTCACTTATATTCTTCTCTAAATTGTGTATTCTTGTTAACATTTTGTCGAACCTTTTTTCAAAGTTCTTAGTTTCTTTGCATTGGGTTAGAACAAGTTATTTTAATTCACAGAAGTTTCTTATCATCCACCTTTTGAAGCCTGCTTCTGTTAATGGAACACACTCATTCTCCATCAGGCTTTGTTCCATTGCTGATGAGGAACTGTGATCCCCTGTAGAGGGAGGGGCGTTCTGATTTTGGGTATTCTCAGGCTTTTTAGGCTGGTTTCTTCTCTTCTTTATAGATTTATCCATCTGTGGTCTTTATAATTACCATCTTTATAATTGGATTTCTGAGTGGACGTCCAACTTGTTGATTCCCGGCACTAAAATCTGAGCAACCCATTGCACCGGCCAAAACAGCGGCATTAAGATTGATGGTGCTTTTCTGACTCTGCACCAAGAACCGCCACACCAAGGCAGCGGCAAAACTGCCTTGCCGGCCACAAGAGTTGCGCTGGCGACCCGTGGGGCTCCTCCGCTGGGAATCTCCTGGTGCGTGAGCAACGAAAATTCATCTGAAAGTGTGGCATCCTCTCATTCTCTGCGCTTTCACTGGGAGCTACAATCCCGAGCTGCTAGTGATCAGCCATCTTGGATCTCTCTCCTCGATACAGGGAATTTGTAAATGACTCTTTTAAAAATTGGTAGTTAACATTTACTATTTCTATGAGCTAAGTGTGGTGCTAATCCCTTTAGGTGCATTATCTTAATCCACACAGAACTCATCCAGTTATAGCTGTGGACACAGGCTGAGGTGTCGGCTAGAACTTGAAAATGATGAATCCTGGCCTTAAAAACAAAGGCCTTCCCAGCACTTTGGGAGACCAAGGTGGGCGGATCACGAGGTCAGGAGATTGAGACCATCCTGGCCAACATGGTGACACCCCATCTCTACTCAGCTACTCAGGAGGCTGAGGCAGGGGAATCACTTGAACCTGGGAGGCAGAGGTTGCAGTGAGCCAAGATCGTGCCGCTGCACTCCAGCCTAGAGATGGAGTGAGACTCCGTCTCAAAAAAAACAAAAAAAAAACCAAAAACAAAAACAAAAACAAAACAAAGGCTCTGACTTACAAAGCCCACATTCTTTCATGGGCTAGGGATAGATTTTAAAATCTTTAAATTATTTTGGGAGTTTCTAATATCTTGCTACTCAAAGTGTGGTCCATGGACCTGTAACATCAGAGTCTTCTGGGAACATGTTAAAAAAGTAGGCTTGGCTGGGTTTGGTGACTCACACTTGTAATCCCAGCGCTTTGGGAGGCCAAGACAGACAGATCAACTGAGGTCAGGAGATCGAGACCATCCTGGCTAACACAGTGAAACCCTGTCTCTACTAAAAATACAAAAGTTAACCAGGCGTGGTGGCAGGTGACTGTAGTCCCTGCTACTCGGGAGGCTGAGGCAGGAGAATTGCTTGAACCCAGGAGGCGGAGGTTGTAGTGAGCCGAGATTGTGCCATTGTGCTCCAGCCTGGGCAACAGAACAAGACTGTCTCAAAAAAATTAAAAAAAAAAAAAGTAGACTCTCAGCCTTCTAGGCCCTGTGAATCAGAATCTACTTTTTGACCGGATACCTGTGTGATGTCTGTACACATTAAAGTTTGAGAAGCACTGTGATAATATATTTTATTTATTCATTTTACCCTTATCTCATGCCAAAATAAATTAGTGATGTCATTTCCTATTACGTTATGGAAATACCTTATACTGTAGTTTGCATGTGATTCCTATTTGTTTATGAGCTTTAATTCATCCATTCAACTAGATTTAGTGAAACTAATTTTATTATTTCTCACCCAGACTATTAAAATTATCTCCTATTTTGTTTATTTGCCTTCAGTCTCTCCTGTCTTTTAATCTATTGCTAGCAAAAATTTTAAAAAAACAAACAAACAGTGGAACACATTATTGAAAGAAAATCTTGGTGAAAAACCTGCAATAATTAAAGTGCAGCTGCTCTAGTTGAAGTGTGTGTGCAGTGGAGGGTGGAGCCAGAGCTCTGTCTTCGTAGCTTCCTCCAGAATCCCCAAGACGCTTCCCATGGACTCCCAGGGGTCTATGGAGCACAGATGATGGTGCTTACTCTCCCAGTTCTCCACCATGGCACTGTGACTCAAAATCAGTTATGTGATGCATTGTGTGTAATTCGGTAATAATGAAGGTACAAATGTTTGTGATGAATTTAGTTTACAATAACTTGGAGAGAACAGATTGAAGTCATGCTCTCCCTTGCATTCCAGTATGCTTTCTGTAGGATGAAAGCCCTAATATTAGATATACACAGGAAAATGGGAAGATGTCACCATGGATGTCGTGGTGGGAAAAGGTCAAGAGTCCTGGAGCTAGGCTGGCTTCCAGGTTGCTGCCAGAGAGAGCGTCCTTAAAGCTGTAACTCTCTTTGCCTATAAACTCATCCTCCACAGCCTACAGAATTATTAATATGACCGATCTGCTTTCCCCTGCTCATCTCTCTCATCTCTTGTCACTCCTCCCAACTTCTCCAGGACTCCAGGACTCTAGTCCCCTCATGCCAGAACAGAGCTGACCTTCCATGAGTCTGTGTCTTCCCGGGTGCTGTTCCTCTGCCTGGAAACATCTCTTTTTTTTTTTTTTTTTTTTTTTTTTTTTTTTTTTTTTTTTTTTTTTTTTTTTTNTTTTGAGACAGAGTTTTGCTCTGTTGCCCAGGCTGGAGTGCAGTGGCATGATCTTGGCTTACTGCAACCTCTGCTTCCTGGGTTCAAGCTATCCTCCTGCCTCAGCCACCCGAGTAGCTGGAACTACAGGCATGTGTCAGCATACCCAGCTAATTTTTGTATTTTTAGTGGAGATGGGGTTTCACCATGTTGGCCAGGCTGATCCTGAACTCCTAGCTTCAAGTGATCCACCCGCCTCGTCCTCCCAAAGTGCTGGGATTACAGCCATGAGCCATCACGCCAGCCTGCTTAGAAACCTCTCTCTCTCTCTTTTTTTTTTTTAATTTTACCTTAAGTTCTGGGATACATGTGCAGGATGTGCAGGTTTGCTACATAGGTATACATGTGCTGTGGTGGTTTGCTGCACCTATCAGTCCATCATCTAGGTTTTAGCCCCTGCATGCATTAGGAATTTGTCCTAATGCTCTCCTTACCCTTGGCTGCCATCCCCTGACAGGCCCCAGTGTGTGATGTTCCCCTCCCTGCGTCCATGTGTTCTCATTGTTCAACTCTGAATTATGAGTGAGAACATGCAGTGTTTGATTTTCTGTTCCTGTGTTAGTTTGCTGAGAATGATAGTTTCCAGCTTCATCTATGTACCTGCAAAGGACATGAACTCATTCTTGTTTATGGCTACATAGTATTCCATGGGATATATGTTTATTTTCTTTATCCAGTCTATTATTGATGGACATTTGGGTCGGTTCCAAGTCTTTGTTATTGAAAATAGTGCTGCGATAAACATACCTGTGCATATGTCTTTATAGTAGAATGATTTATAAACCTTTGAGTATATACCCACTAGTGGGATTTCTGGGTCAAACAGTATTTCTGGTTCTAGATGGAATTGCCACACAGTCTTCCACAATGGTTGAACTAATTTACACTCCCACCAACAGTGTAAAAGCATTCCTATTTCTCCACAGCCTTACCAACATCTGTTGTTTCCTGACTTTTTAATGATCGCCATTCTAACTGGTGTGAGATGGTATCTCATTATGGTTTTTATTTGCATTTCTCTAGTGACCAGTGATGATGAGCTTTTTTTTTCATATATTTATTGGCTGTATAAATGTCTTCTTTTAAGAAGTGTCTGTTCATATCCTTTGCCCACTTTTTGATGGGGTTGTTTTTCTTGTACATTTGTTTAGGTTCCTTGTAGATTCTGGATATTAGCCCTTTGTCAGATGGATAAATTGCAAAATTTTCTCCCATTCTGTAGATTGCCTGTTCACTCTGATGATAGTTTCTTTTGCTGTGCAGAAGCTCTTTAGTTTAATTAGATCCCATTTGTCTATTTTGGCTCTTGTTGCAATTGCTTTTGGTGTTTTAGTCATGAAGTCTTTGCCCATGCCTGTGTCCTGAATGGTACTCCCCTCACCTCTCCTATTGCTTTGTCTGGTGCCGATCCCAAAGTAGACACACTGTAAAAAGGGGTAAGTGAATGAATAGATGAATAAGTGAATGGAATAGAGGAGAGCAGGCAAAAGAAAGAGATGAGCAAAGAGAGACAGAAGCTTGGGTATGCAAAGAAGTAGAAAAAGAGAAGCAGAGAGACACGAGGAATCCTGACCTTCAGTGGCTGGCTCTAATCTCTCCTGGAGCCTGGCTGTTCTACCTGCCTTGGGGCTCTTTGATACTGGCTGTTGCCCTCATGTTGGACTCTGTTGCATCGTTTTACATTTTTCCGTGAGTTGCTCAAGGGCAGAGATCTAGCCTCACTCATCTTTGTATCCTCAGGGCCTGGAACACAGTAGGACAACAAGCTATTTCTCCCTTTTTTCATGGAGCAAACTAAAGAAGCTACATCATGTTTCAGGGTGTTTAAAGCCCTCTTTCTGTTCTTTGCTAAAGGTGACACTTGAAAATACTCCTTTGAGTGAAAATAAAATACAGCGTGTTCCTCGGGGCTCTAATTTATCAGAAATATTTTTCAAGTTCTAGTTTTTCTATAGTAACAAGAATTATTTATGTTGATTCCCTCAAGAAGCACCAGTAGTTTATCACCCCAATCATTTTCCATTTGCATAAGATACACATCAGGAATTTCTTTCTTCACGTCAAACCCAGCAGTGCGCAGAGCCAGGCTTTTAAAACGTAATTCATTAGCTTGGGTATAGGAAGTGACAAGAAGTAATTGATCTATTTCAATTTGCTCTCATAGGAACTAGCTTTTATTTTTTTGCCCCATGGACTCTTTTTATTTAGAGTATGTATTTTCCCAAAAAATTTTTATCTTTTTTTTTCAGTTCAGAGAAGAGCAAATTTTAGACTACTTAGGCTATTTTAAATCACAAATACAGACCTGTCAGTCTAAATATCTACTTGCCTATTGCAATTAAATCTAGAAATCCGGCAATGCCAATGTCTCCTGTCTTGCTGCTGCTCTTATCTTAGCATTCTAGCCAACCCTCTTTATCCTCTGCTTTCCTCTGCCCCCACGGAGATTTTAATTTTGTTAAAACGTTTTTACTGCAGCTGTGACTCAGGCAGCTCAGTTAGCTGCAGAAACACAATGTCATTTAATATTCCAACCCACAGCCCAGACAGTTTCACATCGGGTCATTTGGAGCAGAGCTGTTGAGACTGCTTTATATGACAATGATTGGCAACACCCTGCTGTTGAAAAACAGGCAGCATGAAAAACAGCTCATGTGCTCCCAGCCATAGCTCTGTTCTCAATACCAGACCATGAAACAGAGCCAACCGAACAGAACCAAATGTGATCATCAGGTGACGGTGTAACACTAAAGCCACACTCTTGATTCCCTCTGTGTTGGTAGGATAAGACACTTTCATTCATTAATCCATTCATTCATTCAATTATATTCAAAGCGGACCTATTTCAGGATAGGCACCACACAAAGGCAATAAGACACCAAACAATAGGGGTGCAGCTCCTGCAACTAACATACCTGTAGTCTGTGGGAAAATGTAGATTTCAAACAAATGTATACAGGTTGTCTGGAAAACCAAAGAAGATAGTCCTGATCACTAACAGGGAAACCAAAGGGGAGTTGAAGAGGCTCACAGAGGAAGTGAGATTTGAAGTATATTTTGAGAGATGAACCGGATATTTCCAGATGAAAAAAAGGAGTGGATATATCTCCCAACAAGGAGATACATACACAATGGCAAGAGACTGATGCTGGCAGCTAAGGTAGAAAGGAGACACAGGGTGGGATAGAGATGATGAATTCGACCTTATGTCATGTTCACAGTATCTGTGGTTGATTTGGCACTCAGATGAGATGTGGTGCTAGAAATAGAGAGTTGGAAGTTAGTGAGATAGGTTTTGAGGCTGGACATGGTGACACACACCTGTAATCCCAGCACTTTGGAAGGCCAAGGTGGACAGATTGCTTGAGCCCAGGACCAGCCTGGACAACATGGCAAAACTCCATGTCTATAAAAAATACAAAAATTAGGTGCATGCCTGTGGTCCTAGCTACTTAGGAGGCTGAAATGGAAGTACCACTTGGGCCAGGAGGTTGAGGCTGTAGTGAGCTGAGATTACACCATTGCACTCCAGCTTGGGTGACAAAACAAGGCCCTGTCTGAAAGAAAAAAGAAGAAAAAGAAAAAAAAATCACCTAAGAATGTGCAGAGTGAGAAGAAAAACGGCCCATGACTGAGCCTTTGGAACATTTAGGATCTGACTAAAGAAAAGGGAACCCAAAAAGGTGTGAAAACGTGTATGTAAGGAGTACAAAAGAAAAGTGTGTGGCGGATACACAAGGCCTTGCTTTTACAGAAACAGTCTTCCTCATTATAACATCTTTTGACCTGACAGTCATTCAGATATCTATTAAATGAATAACTTTAGATACTATTTCATTTAATTTTATCTTAGGAATGAGAAAAGTAAAGCCCAAAATTATGTAATTTGTGTAATTAGGATATTTTCTTTATCTTTAAAAAAATGTTCACTACGATATAGCTAGTATGAATTCGTTCCTTCCTTCCCTTTTTTTTTTTTTTGTTTGACAGAGTCTTGGTCTATCATCAAGGCTAGAGCAGAGTGGCCAATCTTGGCTCACTGCAACCTCCACCTCCTGGGTTCAAGCAATTCTCCTGCCTCAGACTCCCCAGTAGCTGGGGTTACAGGCACTTGCCATCATGCCTAGCTAATTTTTATATTTTTAGTAGAGACAAGGTTTCACCATGTTGGGCCAGGCTGGCCTTGAACTCCTGACCTGAAGTAATCCACCCACCTCGGCCTCCCAAAGTGCTGGGATTACAGACGTGAGCCACTGCGCCCGGCTGAATTTATTTCTACTTACCCTTCTCGGGACTCATTATGCTTCCTAAATCTGGATTCATGTCTTTCTTTGAGTCAAGAAAATTCTCAACAATTATATTTAAAACTAGCACATTTTGTACATTCTTTCCTCCTGGAATGCCTAGTAGATGTGTGTAGAGGTTTTTCTTTCTATCCTCCATCTCTCATAATTTATCACATTTGTATTCTCTCATCTCCATACTGCCTTCTGGGTAACTCCTCAAATCTAATTTTCACTTCTCAAATTCTCTCCTTAGCCATATTTATCTGTTATTTAACCTGTGGCTGAGATTTTTTGTTTCAATAATTAAACTTTTCATTTCTAGAAGTGTCTATCTTTTAAAAAACTATTTTTGAAATCAGCCTTGTCTTCTGGGAGCAATAGTTTTTACCTTTTTTTCTTTTCTGTCTTTAATTATGTATTTCCTTTCTACATTTTAGTCTCTAGCCAAAACATCTATTTACTGAGGCTCTTGGAATCTAATCCAGCTGTTTGGATGTTTTCTCATGGGTAGGTATATTCTCATGTTTGTGATTGTTGATAAGAACTGAGGGGCCTGGGTTTAGGGTATGTCCCTCCAGACAGGCTCTGATTTACTTTCGCTGGGTACCCTAGGATTTGACCATCCTGAGATCACAGTTGTGTCAGTTTCTCAGGCTGGGTACTCCTAGTCCACACTGGTATAAATTCTAACTTCAAACCTGTGTGAAGACAGGCCTATAGAGTGGGAGACAGAGAAATATTTAACAACAAGCTCGCTTGAGAAAAAGCCCTGATTTGGAGCATTTGTCAATTGTTTTGTAAATATTTACATAATTGCTGATTTTAAGCAGCCAGCTTAAGACACTGAAGGAGGAGTTAGGAAGAAATGTGCACAAGTCAGCTCCAGCATTATACTGGGCTTGTAGTGAAAACTTCTCAGGGAAAATGTTTTTCCCCCGACCCAGCAACATGGGCCAAAAGAAAAATGAAAAACATGCCATTCCTCTTTGCTAATGGGTAGATGTTCTTTCCTAGTTCAGACTTTTACGAAGAGTGTCGTTTTTTCAGAGTCCCAGATTTACACAGATCAGTCTCAACTCTCCACCTACCATAAGTCCAGGACTGTGCCCTGTGCCCACATGGCCATTTAAGTGTAAGCCCCTTGGGTATGGAGCCCAGAACCACTTGCATACCTTTTCAGTTTTCAGTTCCCTTTGGTTTTGGTTCCTGGGGATTTCTATTACTCTGTTGTGGACTTATCTGTGCCTTTAAAAGGATGTTTCCACCGGGCATGGTGGCTCACACCTGTAATCCTAGCATTTTGGGAGACTGAGGCAGGAAGACCACTTGAGGTCAGGATTTTGAGACCAGCCTGGCCAACATAGTGAAATCCTGTCTCTATTGAAAATACAAAAATTAGCTGGGTATGACGGCACAGGCCTATAATCCCAGTTACTTGGGAGGCTGAGGCAGGAGAATTGCTTGAGTCCGGGAGGTGGAGGTTGCAGTGAGCCGAGATGGTGCTGTACACTCCAGCCTGGGCAACAGAGCAAGGCTCTGTCTCAAAAGAAATAAAATAAAATAAATCAATATGAAAGGTTGTTTGTTACATTTAATGCAACATATCTGGGTATTGTTTGAAAAACAAACATTTTCAGGTTACTGAGTCAGCCATATTGCCAGAAAGTGGAAGTCCACAACTGCCAGGAGCTTGGCTGCTAATTTACTTCTGTTCCTAGTTCTTTCCACCAGACCTCAGAACTGCAGTTCATTTGCATATTATATTCCAAGAGGGCCTCACAAACACCTCACACTCAACACATCTAAAACCCGAGTCTCATCCATGGCACTTTGCCTGTGTGTTCTCCATCTCAGTTAATGCCCTGCCCATTCGCCCAGTTTTCCAAATTAAAGCCTAATTTTGTCGAGTTATTTCTCTCTTTCTCTAAAAGTGTATCTTCTCTCGACTTCTATTTCTTCTCTCATATAAGCTGCCACTATTTTCCACTGTCATTGTCGTCATAGTCTTCTAGCCTGACTCTTTGGCTGGTCTTTATTCATCTCTATTCATTTACCCATGGCTTCTGGGCCTGCGTTTCTGAGTCTTAAATCTGGAGATATCATTTCCCTGCATAGAAAGCTCAGCTAACTTTCTGCTGTCAGCAAAATTAAGGTCCCAGTGCTTTAAATGCAATAGAAACTAAATAATTTGCCCTGCTACACACTTTTCCATAGCTTCTTTCCTGTCCCTGCCACTTTGTTTTTTGTTTGTTTGTTGTTTA
>NW_016107439.1:4562779-4570112 GCF_001604975.1 Cebus imitator | reverse complement strand
AGGTTGGAGTGCAGTGGTGCAATTTCAGCTCACTGCAACCTCTGCCTCCCAGGTTCAAGCGATTCTCCTGCCTCAGCCTCCTGAGTAGCTGAGGTTATAGGTACGCGCCACCATGTCTGGCTAATTTTTGTATTTTTAGTAGAGATGGGGTTTCACCATATTGGCCATGCTGGTCTCGAACTCCTGACCACGTGATCCACCTGCATCAGCCTCCCAAAGTGCTGGGATTACAGGCGTGAGCCACTGCACCCTCATCAGTATTCTTTACAATTCTACCAACATTAATGAGTAAGCAAGAGGTTGTTTCTATGATTTGCTTCCTGTATAATGGACAAGAAGTTTTTAATTATTTCAAGAGAAATCTACCTTTAAAGAATGTTTTAAAAAAACACTTCTAAAATAAAAAATGTTAATCCTTATCAACTTTGTATAGTGTGACAGAAAATGAAATAGTCTAAACCCAAACCAATTAGTAGTCTTATTTTAATCAAATTTCTTTTTCTTTTATCTCATTTTTGCTACTCACTGTGTTGTCTGGTTACTCAACAAGAGGTAATTTTTCAGTAGTGAGCCTTGAAACATATCACTGGAGATATGTTTTTATGTTTAGATCCAATAAATTCTCAATTTAATATCCTGCTAGAGCTTTGTAGATATTGTTTTTTCCTTTTCAGTTTATCAGATGACAAATGCCTCCTGATACGAGACTTTCAAGCCATACAAAGATAGTGGTGTGAAATCCCCAGGAAAGGCTCAAAAACATGCACCGAAAACAAGTTGAAATGTTAGGTTAAAGAATAGATGGAAACAAGGATGGGACTGATCAAAAATAGAAGATTAGTAGAGAAAAGAGAGAATGAAAACAATCTTCCCATTCAAGTAAACCTTTCGTAAGCCTCGAAGAAATCTGTAGAAAGCTGAGCCCCTCTGGTATAGACTTGAAGCTAACAGGAAAGAAGGGCCTGGAATAAAGGAAGCCTCAGTTGGTGGCTTTTTGGTAAGGACTAGGCAATTGAATCGTTTGATTTGAGCGCTGCTGAGCTGATACCTTCACGAAGCTGACTGCTGTATGAGATCTGACGTGTTAACAGAGTAAACAGGATAGGCCGGGGAGAGTCATGCAAGGACACGAGGAATCACAGCTTCAAAAATGCTGCAGGAGGTCTGGAAGCCACAGCTCTACCCAGATCAACTTTGAGATGCCAAGATGTCTCAGCACAGGAGCTTGATTTGTTACAAGGCACAAAAAGTTATATATAGCTACCTGTTAGCTCTATGTGTATTTGGTAATGGTTAAGATTGTCTCTAGGTATGGAAAGCTGGTTGTCCTCAATGAAAGATGATGCTGTTAGCAATTGCTTGTTTTGTGGAAAATTGAATGTAGCCCATACTTCCCCTTGGCCACATGAGTTTGAGGCGGCAATCCAGGAATATGGGTTACCCTGAAGCTAACACAATAAAGCCTTGGACTCCGAAATATCACTTGTAAAGTTATTGAATACCTGATTCTCCATTTTTTATTTATTTATTTTTTTTGAGATGGAGCTTTGCTGTTGTTGCCCAGGCTAGAGTGCAGTGGCACGATCTCAGCTCACCACAACCTCCACCTTCCTGGTTCAAGAGATCTCCTGCCTCAGCCTTCTGAGTAGTTGGGATTACAGGAATGCGCTGCCACGCCAGGCTAGTTTTGTATTTTGTGTGTGTGTGTGTGTGTGTGCGTGTGTGTGTGTGTGTATTTTTAGTAAAGACAGTGTTGCTCCATGTTGGTCAGGCTGGTCTAACTCCCCGACATCAGGTGACCCACCCCCCACAGCCTCCCAATGTCCTGGGCTTACAGGCATGAGGCACCTCGCCTCACTCATTCTCCATTTTTAAAAACCAAGTCATGAAAATGCCCTTATTTCTTAGGGACTCTTTCAGTTACACCTAGCTTGGCTAAAAGAAGAAGATTTAACAGCTCACACAACCAGGTAGGTGAGGAGTGTTGTTGGAAAGGACCAGAACAGGGTCTTGGTGTTGCCCGCACTTTCCCTTTTCCCCTGTCATCTCCTTTATTTCAGCTTTTATTTTTGGCCTTAATCTCCCAGACTGGGTGATTTCATCAAATGAACCATAGTTAGTAGCAGTTTCTGAGCTCACAGTTTCCCAATTTCTTAACTAAAGAGGAAAGGGCTCTTCCCTATGGCTCTTGTTAAAAACAAAATCACAGGGAAGGATCCCAAGTGGCCGGGATGGATCTCGCTCCACCTCCAAATCAGTCACTGAGGTTAGCATGTTGGTTCCTGGCATCACATCAATGCAAAATTAACATTCACAAATTCAACTATGAGAATTAAATGAGGGAAAAACAAGACAGAGATTGCATGAGTGATAGGTGAGCCAGGAAATATGAATCTGCAGCTACCAAGGTCAGCCTCAACTCCCCATACTTGTCATGGCCTGAGCATCTGGAAGAAAGATCAGGGGGTTCTTTCTTATACTATGACCTCAAATGCAGGCTGGCCACTCCGCCTGTTAATCAGCTATTCTCATACTGGAAAAAGAATGTCATTGTGGCCTTGAGAAAAAAAGATTATGATATTGTTAGAAGTATTTAAAGGATTTTCAAGGGCAATTTTACTTACTTATAAATGAATTTCCCCCCACAAACTGATATTAAAATCTAAGCCCGGCTTAGGACTACCTTGAACGCTTATTAAGATGGGCTCAGAGTAGATATGGGAGGCCCATCCCTAAGCGATCACTGACAGCTCAGAAGTGGGGTCCCTTGGGAAGGGAGTAGCTTCCATTTGGACTTTATGGTAGGAGTCATTGGAGGTGTGATTCCTCCCAAAAGGGAGGGTCCATTTCCCGGAAGAACAGGGGAACAGTGCTGAGAGCAAAATAATTGAGGTAAACAACATCGGACTCACTACAGGGACCAGAGGCATCCACCGAGGGTTTAAGTGTCTAAGCGCCCTCCTCCATGTTGACATTCCTGGGTCCATTTCCCTTCGGCTCCTCCCCACACCTCACCTCTTGGCTTCCTGGTCCCATTGAGAGACCAGGACCACTTTTATCATTGTCCAATTTACATTCACTTCATTCCCAAACTACTGCTTGCTCTAGGGTTCTTGTGTCTCAATGTCTTCTTCCCACTCATATCAAACTGTTATTCAGCTACAAGACATATTTACCTCTGATCCTGGAGCTGCCCTCTCCACACAGAACCAGGCCAAAATTCCCTAGGGAACAAGAGAGGGCCTCAACCCCCACTGCCTCCTCTTCACCCTTCCCCAGACAGCATCCCTAGCCCAGGCTGATGCACCTCCTCTTCACCCACCTCGTATATTTCTTGCAATTTAGGGTTTATTTCCTAAAAGCATGGAGATCGTAGCCCCTGGAGGCCACCATGCCATCTCAGTTTTCTAACAATCATCTGTCTCTAGGTAAAATTGCCAGGTGAAATATTGGAAACATCTTTTTACTAAAAAATGTATTTGTTGTTCATCTGAAATTCAAATGTAGCTGATGTCTTGTATTTTTATTTGCTATGTCTGACAACTCTACTAGTGAGGCTTTCAGAAATATGACCTCTGGCTGGCTGGTCCACCAGGCCACCCAGACATTCCTGAGCAGGTTTTAATGTGCTTGAGTTCACCCTGAGCAGACAAGCCAGGCCCTCACTGATTTAGAGTATCCAGACTTCCAGGCCAATTGTATAAATGTAATATTGGGGATTAGTAAGTGTTTTAAGTGTGATATACTTTTTAGGCACAGAAAATAATCCTTGGATATATCCATCATTAGTTATTAAAGAGTAATTAATGTTGTTAGAAATGGGCATTTATTCTGTAAAATAGACTTAATTATATAAAGCAAGTGTAATCAACAGGCCATGTTGCTTTTAGATACAAATCAGCTAAGAACAATATTCCAGTCAGCTCTCCTGTTTGACAGATATCTATTAAAAGCAAACCTTTCAGCTTCCTTTCAACAAAAGTGGCCAAATAAACATGTCTGTACAATAGTCCCCACTTATCCTCAGGGAATATGTCCTAAGACCCCAGTGGATGTCTGAATCTGCAGATGGTACTGAACCCTATATACGTCTGCTGTATGTTTTTTCTATGCTTACATACCTCTTATAAAGTTTATAAATTAGGCGAACTAAGATATGAACAACAATAACTGGTAATGAAGTCGGACAATTGTGACAATATACCAGCATCACTATTCTTGCACTTTGCGGTCATTATTAAATGAAATGAGGGCTCCTTGAACGCAAGCACTGGGACACTGAGACAGTTGATCTGATTGCTGAGCCTGGCCACTCAGTGACTAACAGTTGCCTGTCTATGCTACCCACCTGTTAGTCCCTGAGTGGCCAGGCTCAGTAATCAGTTCAATAGTCTCAGTGTCCCAGTGCTTGTGTTCAAGGAATTCTTATGTTATTTAATAATGGCCCCAAAGTGCAACAGTAGTGATGCTGGCATATTGTCATAATTGTCCTATTTTATTACCATGTATTGTTGTTAATATCTTACTGTGCCTAATTTATAAATTAGGTGTGGGTGCACTGGACAAAGGTAGGATTCAAGCCCCAGGTGAGTGGGATGGAGCAGGAGGGTACATGTATTTGTTTTCACGCTGCTGATAAATACATACCTGAGACAGGGCAATTTACAAAAGAAAGAGGTTCATTGAACTTACAGTTCCATGTGGTTGGGAGACCTCGCAATCATGGCAGGTGAAAGGTATGTCTCACATGGCGGTGGCAAGAGAGAGAAGGAGAGCAAAGCAAAATGGGTTTCCCCTCATCCGTGAATAAGTAGTGAGACTTACTCACTACCATGAGAACGGTATCAGGGAAACCATCCCTGTGATTCAATTATCTCCCACCAGGTCCCTCCCACAGCACATGGGAATTACGGAGCTACAATTCGAGATGAGATTTTGATGGAGACACAGCCAATCCATATCAGTATGAGATTTCATCATGCTACTCAGAACACAGGCAATTTAAAACTTAGGAAATCTTTTCCACTGAATATTTTCATACTGCAGTAACTGAAACTATAGAAAGCAAAACCACAGATTGGGGGGACTACGGTAATTCAATCTGCTCCAGTGAATTTAGAAAATTGCCTGTTTTACTACTTAAAATCCAGTATAGACTCAATATATTTGTTTGGTTATTTTAAACCTTTTCTTTGAAGGGGTAGTGATCATGTGGCGTGAGATAAGAATATAAGAATGCAAAAATTGGCCTGTGTGGTGGCTCATGCCTATAATCCCAGCAATTTGGGAGGCCGAGGCAGGCAGATCACTTGAGGTCAGGAGCTCAAGACCAGCCTGGCCAACATGGTAAGACCCCATCTCTACTAAAAATATAAAAATTAGCTGGCACGGTGGCAGGCACCTGTAGTTCCAGATACTCGAGAGGCTGAGGTAGGAGAATCACTTGAATCTGGAGGGGGGCGTGCGGAGATTGCAGTGAACCAAGGTCATGATACTGCACTCCAGACTGGGCAACAGAATGAGATCTTTGAAACAAAGAAAGAGAGAGATAGAGAGAGAGAGAAAGGAAAGAAAGAGAGAAAAAGAAAGAAAGAAAGGAAAGGAAGAAAGAAAGACAAAGAAGAAAGAAAGAAAGAAAAAGAAAGAAAGAAAGAGAAAGAAAGAAAGAAAGAAGAAAGAAAGAAAGAAAGAAAGAAAGAAAGAAAGAAAGAAAAAGAAAAGAGAGAGAGAGAAAACAAAAAGGAATGCAATAATCCTCCATAATCTAATATATTTTGGTCCAGTCTTTTTGAATGCAACTATGTAAGTGCTTTTAAAGAAACTAGGGTCAAGAGCCAGGCTGCAGTCCACTATGACCATGCCTATGAATCGTCACTGCACTCCGGCCTGGACAATGTAACATCTCTAAAATAATTTTTTTAAACAAAATACAAAAGAAAGAAATTGAGGCACAACAATACATAACTTGCTTTTTCACATAAAAAATCATAAAATATTAAAATAGTTGCATAGTATTTATTCTATTATACAAACAAAAAAACAATTCACTCAACCAGTTTCATATTGTTGGATAGTTATGTTGTTTCTCATTTTTCTTCTATCAGTCTTATCTTTGTACGTAAATTGTCTGCAAGTCAGGTGATTTCTGTAAATAGGCAAAATACATAACTTATAACCAAGTATTTTTATTATTAAACTGAAGAAGTTCTACTTCACTAGTAGTTAAATAAGCACAAAATATTTTAAAACAGCATATTGACAAAACTTCTTAAGGTAGCAACACCTACTTCTGGAAACTCAATGGAAGAAACGCTCAAACACCTTTACGGGTGCTGAGGTACCGAATGCAACTTCTGTGAACCCTTATTGTTTTTCTGCATACTCAACGTCTGTTTTTCCTCTTTCTGTTAACAGCAGTCACTATTCCTCTGGGGAACCCCTTCCCCACATTTGAGTTGATGTGTCTTGAGTAGGGATGAGACCACCCCCTTGCTTGAGTGAAACCATTCCATCCTGTGGCCACAGTGATTGGTTCAAGAATGAGTACACTTCTCTTGCCTATTTTCTATTTAATTATTTTATTTAATTACTTCTAGTTTTAAAAAGTCTTCTAGCTTTCTTTCTTTTTTTTTTTTTTTTTTTTTTTTTTTTTTTTGAGACGGAATCTCACGCTGTTGCCCAGACTGCTGTGCAGCCGCACCCTGACGGCTCACTGCAACCTCTGCCTCCCAGGTTCAAGCGACTTGCTTGCCTCTGCCTCCTGAGTAGCTGGGACTACAGAAGCCTGCCACCACGCCAGGTTGATTTTTGTAGTTTTAGTAGAGATGGGGTTTCACCATGTTGGCCAGGATGTTTCCTGACCTGGTGATCTGCCCGCTTCGGCCTCCCAAAGTGCTGGGATTACAGGCATGAGCCACCCTGCCTAGCCTAGCTTCCTTTTAAGAAAAGTGGCCAAAGAAACATTACTGTACAATAGTTCCCCCTTATTAATCCCAAATTAATCCCAAGACTTCTATGAGAACCCCTGGAAGTAGGCGCTCTGTTTTCATGGTTGTTTCTATGGTAGGATATATCCAGGTTGATTGTATCCTTGCCTTATAACATAATAGCATGTATCTGAATCTTTTCCAGTCCTGGAAAATGGCATCTGATTGCTCCAATTTAATTGCTCTGGTTACTAGTAAATGTGAATATTTTCACAAACATATTGGCTGCTTGCATCTCTTTTGTGATCTTGCGCCTATTTATGTAATTTGCCTCATTTCCTGTAAAATAACACAATAAAGCTGCTTTATAAATTAATCATAAATTTTCTCTAAATTTCTTAAATAAT
>NW_016107439.1:4526903-4561970 GCF_001604975.1 Cebus imitator | reverse complement strand
TTTTTTTTTTTAGACAGGGTCTTGCTGTCACCTATGCCTGAGTACAGTGGAAAGATCATGGCTCACAGCAGCCTTACTCTCATGGACTCCAGTGATCCTCCCACCTCAGCCTCCCAAGTAGCTAGTACCACAGTTGTATGCCACCACAGGTGTGTGCCACCATGCCCAGCCACTTTTTTGTAGTTTTTGTTGAGGCAGGATTTCACCATGTTGTCCAGACTGGTATCAAACTCCTGGGCTCAAGCAATTTGCCCACTTTGGCCTCCCATAGGCTTGAGCCCGTGCCTGGCCATATTTTCTAAGCACTATATTATCTCTCCCTTTTACATGTTCTTTCCCCCTTGGGAGGTCCAGACCCTTCTTGGTGGCAGCAAGAGTAAACAGGAGGCAATACAGGAAGCAAAATGACTCAAGCCACTTCACCAGTGTCATCACACCTAACGAATGGGCTTAATCCTAATCCTGGGGTTTTCTCATAAATAGTGAGGAATATGAGAAAGAAGGGGAGGCCAGAGCACCTGTTTTCTTTACATTCAATCACCCCATCAGCAGGAGTGACATCAGGTTTGTAGGTCCCAAGAAGCCCTCAAGATTGCAAGTGTAGCATCCCTCGTGATTTACAATCCCAGCTCATCATCCCCTTCTTTTTTATTTTTATTATTCAAGATGGAGTCTCAGTTTGTTGCCCAGGCTGGAGTGCAGTGGCATAATCTTGGCTCACTGCAACCTCCACCTCCGGGTTCAAGCAATTCTTGTGCCTCAGCCTCCTGAGTAGCTGGGAGTACAGACATGGGCCACCATGCCCAGCCAATTTTTGTCTTTTTACTAGAGATGGGTTTTCACATATTGGCCAGGCTGGTCTTGAATTCCTGACCTTAAGTGATCTGCCCGCCTCAGCCTCCCAAGTTGCTAGGATTGCAGGCAACCTAGGATTGTAGCACCCGTGGCAGGCCCCTTTCTGTTTTCAGTCTTTGCCCATTGCACAAATTGCCTCCCAAGTCCCTCTCTAAACTCTGAGAGGAGATAGTTGGATGAGTTGAGTCAGTCTGCCTCTAATTACTGCTTATTTAATGTGATTGTGGATTTTAATATCATTAACACAATGAGGGGTTCTGAGGCAAATAGGAGTGGTGCCTGCACAGCTGGCTTCAGCTGAATTCTTTGCCATTTGTGTTCTTGGCTTATTTCATCCTGTGGTTTCAAGATGGTGAAGGCTCAGCAGTGCCTTTCCTCCTTATCTTGTCTGTTTCTCCACACATCTTCCCTGGATGTACAAATGTAATGGTTAGGTAGTGTGGATCATTGTATATCTGAATATCTTTCTTTTTATCTATACAAGCTGAAATGAAAACTTAAAATACTTTTGGTCACAACCCACTTTCCTTAAAGCTCTACAGAGCTCACTAAATTTTTTTTTCTGGATGTAGTGGTTTGGAAAAGTGTAAGGACATATTATCCACCTAAATGTTTGTAAAAGCTTTGCCCTCATGGAATTTACAGTCCAATGGAGAAGAAATAAATTATTTGTGATGAAGAGTGCAATATGCTTTTCATTTAGTTTTACTTTTCATGTTCTCTGTCCTCTACATGAGATTTGGGGAGGAGGAAAGGCTCAGCTCACCCTTGGGTAATAGAAGCTACCCTGTGCCAGGACAGAAGTTAAGGAAAAGTTCCCGGATAGAAGAATTCACTATATCTTGGAGATAAGACTAAGCTTTGATTTCAGTCTTATCCCAGGGTTGGTTCCTGCTGGTTTTCACGACTCAACTTACTATCACTTTATGGTCACCCCAGGGAGCCAGATGCCTCCTCAAGCGGCCCGTTTCGTTGGTAAGTAGAGAAATTATTTTCCTTTCTACATGCCATCTAGTGACTGGCTTAAAAGTTGTTGCATCTCCGTTCCTAAGAGCTCTGATTTTGATTTGTTTTGGGATAAACCTGTCTGTAGCAGGGAATCTCAGCACTTTATTTCTTTTTAGTCCTTTAATCCTAATGCCAGGACCTTACTCATAAAGCTTCGTAAATCTGTGGCCGCTGAAATATCCTCTCTCCACCTGCCAATAATTTCTTAAACACACATTTTTCATGGAGACTGTTATTAGCCAAGCTCTTCTCTGCCCTTTTTAAGGACACATCACCATGGAGAGATTCAGTCAGGTACTTGTGGGTTCAGTCGATAAGGCTGAGAATTCCCCGTGCCTCAGTTTCCTCGTGTGTAAAAATCCGGCTTGTAAAAATGGTATCTTTCTCACGGCTTTGCTGTAAGAATCGAATGAACTAATGCACACGCACTTGCACAAGCCCGCTCTATTATTATTACATTCTACGTTAAAACTGAACATGAAAATCATGCAAAAAATTGTTTGCAAATTCAAGCCAGATATCGTGTCGTGCTTTAGAATCGCTCATATTAAGTCAAGCACCCCTCTTAGGGCTGCAGGCCATGGGAACAGTTTCTGTGGTTTACGCGTGTGCATTGATGAGCTTATCCACCCACCCCCTCCACTTTGTGTGTCTGGGTCTCCGGATTTCATTATAAAGAGGCAGAGCCCATCAGAGAACTTGATCGCCAGCCAGGCACGGTTTTTTCCTGCTCTGGTCCTTTGTCAGGTCTTTGTTCCGCCCCTGGCTACACTCTAACAGAACCACTTACTGGCGATTCACAGGAGGGGACCGGGCGGCGGGGCGGGGCCTGCGGGACGCGGGGCCCTGGCGCGGACCCGGCGCAGCTATTGGGTTCACCCTGAGGGCCGCGCAGCGCCGAGCGCCAGGCTGCTGGCGGCGGCAGACCCGGGAGCGGAGACCTGCCCGCCGCACCCGACGCCGCCGAGGACGTCAGCGGCGAGCAGCCGGGGCTCGGAGACCGACGGCCAGACCGACGGGCGGCTGCGGCGGCGGCGATCGCGGGACGGAGGGGCGCGCGCGGTGGGAGGGGATCTAATCAGCAGCTCCGGCCGCGCCATGGACGGCACCGACAATGCGACCCTGCTCTTCGCCCCTCTGCTGCCGAACAACTACACCCTAGCGCCCAACTACACCCTGGCGGCCAGCAGCCCTGGCCCCGGCACCGACCTAGCTCTCGCCCCTGCCTCCAGCGCCGGCCCCGGCCCCGGGCTCAGCCTCGGGCCGGGTCCGAGCCTCGGCTTCAGCCCTGGTCCCACTCCGACCCCGGAGCCCACGACCAGCGGCCTCGCGGGCGGCGCGGCGAGCCACGGCCCTTCCCCGTTCCCTCGGCCCTGGGCGCCCCACGCGCCCCCGTTCTGGGACACGCCGCTGAACCACGGGCTGAACGTGTTCGTGGGCGCCGCCCTGTGCATCACCATGCTGGGCCTGGGCTGCACGGTGGACGTGAACCACTTCGGGGCGCAAGTCCGCCGGCCAGTGGGCGCGCTGCTGGCCGCGCTCTGCCAGTTCGGCTTCCTGCCGCTGCTAGCCTTCCTGCTGGCTCTCGCCTTCAAGCTGGACGAGGTGGCCGCCGTGGCGGTGCTCCTGTGTGGCTGCTGTCCCGGCGGCAATCTCTCCAATCTTATGTCCCTGCTGGTTGACGGCGACATGAACCTCAGGTACGGATCTGTCTGTTCTCCGGGCATCTGTCTCAGCCCAGCCGCGCGTTTACAGCCGCGGGCCCCCGACGAAGGACAGAGGCAGTGGAGGGGTTGGAATCAGGCGTGGAGGAAAGAGGAGGAAAGGAGGGGAAGATGAGGACGCCCGGGCTTTAGAAGTCAAGACCAACCTACAGGTTGTGCTGCCAGAGGGGCGAGCTAGACGGCAAGGGGGCTGCTTGAAGGCCGGGATTCCATGCGCAGAGCGGCCTTCAGATCTCTCGCCGTCCTTCCGTCCTCCCCGAGCGTCGGGCTGGCGGCGCAGGTCGTTGGCCAGTGGAAGACAAAGAGAAGGGGAAGTCTGAACTAGAACTTGCCGGCGATGTAGAAGTAACAGGGCTACTGGCCTGGCAGAGAAAGTAATCTCACATAGGGGACAGGATCGTGGAGTTCAACCAACATGTAGCGGTCAGCAGCTTCATCATGGCTGACCTTGCAGGGTGCTTGCGAGGATGAACGCTCCTTGCCCTCAGAATCATCCAGTCTCAATAGACTTTATAAAGGCTAGGGTAACAGTACTGAGACAGGGTTCCCCCAACCCTTGGGTTCATGTTTCCACTGGGCTTAGATGTGCTGCTCTCTTGGCGCTCCCCTCGGATGATGTCGGTTCTGCCCAGACTTCAGCCCCAGGAAGTCTCCCAATTTTCCCTCTACTCCACGTACAACAAAAATGTTGGCTGGCTCTTTGACTCAAAGCCGGTTCTGATTCTGCTCATTCCCTTTTCCGCAGCATCATCATGACCATCTCCTCCACACTTCTGGCCCTGGTCTTGATGCCCCTGTGCCTGTGGATCTACAGCTGGGCTTGGATCAACACCCCTATCGTGCAGTTACTACCGCTAGGGACCGTGACCCTGACTCTCTGCAGCACTCTCATCCCTATCGGGTTGGGCGTCTTCATTCGCTACAAATACAACCGGGTGGCTGACTATGTCGTGAAGGTAAGGCCCTTCTTCCCTTTCCATACTAGCGTGGAGAGCCCTTGATCTCTGACCCACAGCATAAATGTGAGGAAGTTTGAAGAAGGGAAAGGAAGAAAAGGATTTGGAAGTAGTTGCCTGGATAAAAATTTTTTAAAAAGTTTATGCTACAAAGTTAACTTCCAGTTTTGGGATTCCTAGAACAATAATTAAGACACAGCTTAATCAAAACCAGCATAAAAGAACTATCAGTACTCATCTGGAGGAAACAGATCATAGCAGGGTGAGGAAGATGACAGTGTAATCAAATGGCAACATATTTTCCACTAATTGTAGATAATTAAAAATCAAACAGATTAAATAACTTTAATAGAATTGGTGCGGAGTTTTAGAAATGCATGACTATCTTTTCAAAAGTGGAACTCTAATTCTGAGAAACTCTATTGTAGGTTCCTTTAATGTTTTATTAAATTTTAAAAGTAAGTTGATAATAATGGGACGAAAAGTAATGGAAAAGTTGCATTGTAGTAATAGAACACAAAATACTGGCTTTAAAGCACAAAATAAAAGTTGGGTCCTGGATAATGGAGGCTAAATTACTCTTACTAAATGTGTTTCTTTTTTCTTCCCCATTGCAATATTTTATATGGTCTCTAAAGTTACTGAAAAGATGAGGGATTTCTATAATTTATGCAGTATTTCTAATATTTCCCCTACGAGTTTGATTTTTTTTTTAAATGAATGCTTTCTGTAGCAGTAGAGATTTTCTAGTAGTTCACTGAAGAATTTTCTTTGAAAATTCAAGAAGAGCAGTGAAAAAGAATAAGCCATGACAGGATACTGACTTCAGGTAATTAGTCAAATAAAATACATAATTATTCCTGCAAAATGCACGAATTCCTTTAGACAAATGAAGAGAAAAAGAGCCACCTTAATGTTTCAATTATGTAGATTTAAGAAGACACAATCTTCTGTGTTACTCATATTATTTTCTAAAGTAATCTGATTATATAGAGGAGTCAGCTTTTATTACTATGAAAAGTAGAGAGTTGTTTTCTGTACATATATCCAGCCTTGAGTAAAAGAAATCCTGCTCCATAATAAACATGTGTATGTGAATGTAAAAATATATATGTACATGTAAATACACGTATATTTATCCATGTTATATTCAATATACTCATAGATACTCTTGAGTTGCATTAATAACTTGTTAATCATTAAGCTAATGCTATTAATATGATGGTGTTTACTATAAAACGTTAGGAAGTCTAAGAGAAAGTCAATCAAATGACCTATTTACACACCAAAAACAGAAAAGATGTAGTCAANTATTAATATGATGGTGTTTACTATAAAACGTTAGGAAGTCTAAGAGAAAGTCAATCAAATGACCTATTTACACACCAAAAACAGAAAAGATGTAGTCAATAGACAGATCAATAAGATTAGCTACCTTTGAATTTAAAGTTAACCTAGCCCTATTCTTTAATTAGAACACTGTTAAGAAACAGCTTCTTAATGCTTTCAATGTGTCATACTTTGAAACAGTAAGTTTTTACATGTAATAGCTTGGTTTCTGCCAATTGTACATCTGTAGTATCTGTACCTTATATAAGTATTGCAGCATCCTCTAGGGTAGAATCTGTGACCAGCTCAGATAAATTTTAAATGCTTTAAGAGTGTAAAGTAATGCCAGTCTCACAGATTGCAAAAGGGATGTCTCCGCTATCCAGGGAACCAGGAGCAACATTTAAGCTGTTCTCTCTGGATCAGTTTCCTTCCCCTGCCCACTCCTCATTAAAAAAATTAAAAAAAAAAAAAGTTAACTACCAATATGAAGGAGAACTAGGAGAAGAATTTTTAGGTATCTGCCTTACTATTCATATTCATACAGCCTGTTTTATTTGAATGAGTGAAATGTACTAGTCAGAACATCAAGACAACATGTTTTATACAGAAGACAGTTGTACTGTATCTAAAATTCATCTATTATAATAATGCCAAAGCATCATAAAAGACTCACAGATGAGAGGTTTCTCATGAACAAATGAAAAAAATGTTGCCAAGTTGCAAAGAAGTCTTCACATCTTTATTTACATTTTTTTCTCTTACATAATCTAACAGTAGGTAATTGTTTCAATATTGCAAACAATCCTCTGCAATATATTTTGAGGGTTAAAAACATCACACACTGAGCTTCAGACATTTTGATTAAGTTTCACAAATTTTAACTCCTGTAAAATAAGAACTAATTTTTTATGGAAAACATGGGGTTCTGTTCAGGGAAAGTAAATATCTATTTGTCTGCTCTAATGATCAGACCATACCTGGGGTATGGGCTCAGTTCTAACTGCCTGGTTTTTAAGAGGCACATTCACAAATGAAACACATGCTTAGAACAGTCAGGACACCAAAACAAAGTTACGTGATGGAGGCTTTAAGTCTGGGCACAATCTGCCTGGAGAAGAGTAGCCTTCACCTGATAACTGGTGTCTAAGCTTTTGAAGAGCTTTTTCAGAAAAGCTTTTTCTTTTTTTGAAATGGAGTCTCACTGTGTCACCCAGGCTGTAGTGCAGCGGCATGATCTTGGCTCACTGCAACCTCCACCTCCCAGGTTCAAGCAATTCTGTGCCTCAGCCTCCCGAGTAGCTGGGATTATGGGTGCTTACCACCACGCCCGGCTAATTTTTGTATTTTTAGTAGAGATGGGGTTTCACCATCTTGGCCAGGCTGATCTTGAACTCCTGACCTCATGAATTTCCCTCCTCAGCCTCCCAAAGTGCTGGGATTCCACTGCACCTGGACAGAAAGTTGTTTTTTTGTTTGTTTGTTTTTTTTGAAGAGCTGGTCTTCATTGCTCCTAACCGCCTGTATCCAAGTCAATGGCTAGAGGTTATAGAAGACAGATTGTCCCTCATCATAAGGACAGGCCTCCAAACAATCAGAGGTGCCCAACATGGCTCTGGATGCTTCCCAAGGAGGTGGCCTGCCCATCTTCAGAAATATTCTGTCAAAGGTCTGCATTTTGTGTTGGAGATCATACTAGATGGTTGTTTTCTTCCATGAGCTTAGGATTGTCTCACCTGAATTCCTCTTCAACCATCTCATTGTAATTTTCTATTACTAGGTTTCCCTGTGGTCTCTGCTAGTGACTCTGGTGGTCCTTTTCATAATGACCGGCACTATGTTAGGACCTGAACTGCTGGCAAGTATCCCGGCTGCTGTTTATGTGGTAGCAATTTTTATGCCTTTGGCAGGCTACGCTTCAGGCTACGGCTTAGCTACTCTCTTCCATCTTCCACCCAACTGCAAGCGGACTGTATGTCTGGAAACAGGTAGTCAGAATGTGCAGCTCTGTACTGCCATTCTAAAACTGGCCTTTCCACCGCAATTCATAGGAAGCATGTATATGTTTCCCTTGCTCTACGCCCTTTTCCAGTCAGCAGAAGCAGGGATTTTTGTTTTAATCTATAAAATGTATGGAAGTGAAACGCTGCACAAGCGAGATCCTCTAGATGAAGATGAAGATACAGATATTTCCTATAAAAAACTAAAAGAAGAGGAAATGGCAGACACTTCCTATGGCACAGTGAAAGCAGATAACGTAATAATGATGGAAACTGCTCAGACTTCTCTCTAAATGTGGAGATACACAGCAGCTTCTATCTTGCTGAAATATTGCTTCATATTTATGGCCTGTGGTAGTGCACCTGGTTAACATAAAGAATAACAACTGGTTCACATTATCATACATGTAACAATTCTCATCTTTTCATTTTAAGGTTCATTTGTGTATTAACCAAGCATTGTCACAAATTACAAATCAATGCTGTAATATAATTTGCACCTGGGATGGCTAACGTGCAGCCTGAACTAGTTAAATGTGCTTTTTAGTTTTTTCCATCACCAATCTCTATGATGTTGCAAATACAGAAACTATTAGAAAACAGGGTATTGGAAATGTAGAATTTTGCGCACTATCTTACAAGTAAAAACTAGCTATCTTTGTAAAGCATATTGAGTTTAATGTAATTGTTGTAAAAACAAAAATGTGTGCTTGCTCTTTAAATTCCTGATAACGTTGAACTTTGACCTGTATTCAGAAAAAATTCCAAAACAGGTCACTTAAATAAGGAAATATAGTATTTGTCAAACCAGTATCAGAGAAAAGTTACATTAATATATTTGATTACTCGATCTGATATCTATTTTTTAGTGATGAACAATCAACATTTTTCTAGTGGACAAGCCATGTTTTTTTTTTTTTTGGATTGGTCTTCTGCATTTATGTAAACACATCCCAAATCAATTTATGTTTTGGAGAAATGATTTGGTTGGGAAATTTTCCAGAACCACTCTGGAGCTAAGCAAAACGGTACCTTCTGGCCACCACTGGGGCTGGGGGAAGGGACGCGCTCCAGGGGAGAAAACAATTAGCCTAGATGAAGATGCCGGGGTGGTTCTCCGTGCACTCGCCGAGGGGGCTCAGTGGGTAGCCTCTCAGAGCAGCTCTGAGATAAACTGTCATCCGAGTTAATGGGTGACAGACCCAGAACAGTTCCTAAACCTTGGCACTTTCGCTCACTAGCCAGAGGCACCCGGCCTGGCCTCTGCGTCCCCGGGCGCAGGCACCTGTAACAATCAGGGCCCGGGAGTAGCCGGCTCAGCTGAAGCCAGTGATGAGTTTCTCTCGTTGAAAACCTCCTCACCTCGGGCGCCTTGGTTCCCTTACAAATCAGCCCTTTCATCGCAAAGAAAGCCCTCTTTGCAGATCATCTAAGGGTCACTGTGCTAACATCCGGGTGTGGAGAGAGAGATTCCATAGGGAGAAGGACGGAGAGGGGCCCCCTCGGCGGGGACTCGGGGACACGAGCCGGTGGCTGGAAGGGCGCGGAGGGCGGTGCAGCGCGCGAGTCCCAGCCGAGGGCCGTGTCCGCCTCCGCCGGGCCGTCGGAGGGAGTCGCCTATTTAGGGTGCAGCGGCGGGTGGGAGCGGTGCGCCCATGGCGGCCCTGGGGGACGAGGTGCTGGATGGTTACGTGTTCCCAGCGTGCGCCCCCTGCTCGTACCCGTACCCCAACCCGGCGGCCACCAAGGGCAGGAGCGCGGCGGGCGGCAGCTGGCAGCACCGCGGCGGGGGCTGCCTTCCCGCCTCCTCGTCCTCCTCCCCATTCTCGGCGGGCGCGGCCTCATCTTCCCTCCCGGGCTGCAGGCAGCTGACGGCCGCCGAGTACTTCGACAGCTACCAGCGGGCGCAGCTCATGGCCCTCCTGGCGCAGGTGGGGCCTGGCCTCGGGCGGCGCGCCCGCGCCCGCAGGGTCTGCAGCTGCGACGTGGCAGTGCAGGTGAGCCCGCGCGTCGACGCTGCGGTGCAGTGCTCGCTGGGGAGGCGCACGCTGCAGCGCCGGGCCCGCGACCCCCAGTCCCCGGCTGGCCCCGGCGCCGGCGCCGAGGGCACAACCGGCGGCGGCTCTCCCTCCCAGCTGCCGGCCCGCCGGGGCCCAGAGCAGGGCAGCCCCCTGAGCGGCGCCCCGCGGCCCGTGCGCTTTCCCCGCACCGTCGCGGTGTACTCGTCCGTGGCCTCGCGCCGCGTCACCGCCTTCCTGAGGGGACCCGGGCCCAGGGCCGCGGCGGGGGAGCAGAGATCGCCGCCCGTGCGACTTCAAGGCCCAGAGGAGGGAGAGGCGTCGGCGAGCAAGGTGCCCCGACGGCCGCAGTCCGAGGACGACGAGGACGACTGCGAGGTCCAGGCCGCGGTCCGGACGAGCGGGGAGCTGCCGGCCGACGGCGCCGGGCTGCCGCCGCCGGAGGCCCAGGAGGGCTCGGCGGCTCGGGGGTCGGCGCTAAAGAGCCCAGGGCAGTCTCCGCCAGCGGGGAGGGCCCGAGACGGCGGCGACGGGAGGGAGGCGGCCGCCGCCGGAGAGAGGCAGTCGCCACGGAGCCCGGAGCCGTGCAAGGAGCGGCTGCGCTTCCAGGTAAGGCCTGAGGCGGCCAGGGGATCCCTGGGATGCAGGTGTCTAACTGGGGCCCGGCCCTGTGACTGCTCTGGGCACTCGGAGGTGCGGCACTTCCCTAAGCGCAGGCCACTTCTGTGTTTCCGAAACAGCTAGTGACTGCGGCAGGTGTCTTCCTTCCCGACAGCACAGTCGCATGGGGGTGGCCTGACTCACACTCAGCGGCTGCTCCTCAGGCTGGCCAGGGCGACGCCCTTGGGACATTATAACCCACACGTTTGCGCTGTAAAGCTCGGGCAGTGGGCGCGCAGGCCAGTCCTGACCGAGCTGTTGGAAGACCTATGAGTAGACACAGCTGAGCTTCGGAAGGAGCGTCGATTCCCACGGACCCCTCTCTTACCTATTTCCCCACTACTTGTGGCAAAAACCCCTTCGGCTGCTGGCATCCTGGTCAGCTTTTCTGACTTCTCCCTTGCAAGCTTCCAAGCTACTGGAAAGCTGGAGCTCCTAAAATGCCTCCTCGTAGGAATTTGCTTTTAAAAAGCATCCCCCACTCAGAAACCCAATACTGCGAAAGCATTTGGGGTGCTGGTGTTGCTGCCCGAGAGCAGCAGGCTGAACCTTTAAAGGACTGGGGCACGCAGAAGGCAGTTGTGACCCAGCAGAAGAGGAAAGGCACAAGAGGTGGTAGGAAGCCCTACCTTCACAGGCTGGTATTCCTTTTGAGGGGCGGGGCTGAATCCAGAGGCCAGGGCTTTCCAGCATGGCCATGCACGAGCTGTGTGTGATCTTAGACCAGCCATAACTTTTCTGGACTCAACGCAGTTTCACAGGTGAGCAGACTGAATGAAGTGCTCCCCAGAGTTCCTTCCAAATCGAAAAGCCTAACTCTAAAAACACGTGTATAACTAGTTACTCACTGGGAGGGAAGCAGGGAAGTTTAGGTAACACGACTTTTGTCCATGTGGAGTATGAATTATGGCTTAAGTACAACTTAGGTTCCTGGCACTACTATTTGGGAATTAACTAGCAGCATAGAGAATGTGATCTTGGGTGGACCCCTTAAAGTTCCTTAGATGAGGAATCTTAATTTTTCTTTAGCTTAATACCTTTCTTGTGTGCATAATCTAAGATGAGGCTTTATCTTAGAGAAAAAGCCTCCCTAAAAAATCCCAAACTTCAGAGAGCTGCTTAACTAGTATGTTCCTACTTACTCATTTATCAGCCAGCCGTATGAACTGAGTTAATCTGGTATATGAACTTTAAGGCCCATGCTTGCTTAATTGCTTGACTAGGCTATTAGCTCACTTAATTACTGAAGAGGCATACCCAAACCTGACCCTGATTTCTTTCATGATCCAGAGTGAAGTTGCCAATTTCAAATATCAGGTGGATCATTCCTAACTTCTGAAATAAAGGATAATTCAGGTGTTATGGTTAAACTGGCATATCCTGTTGTTCAGTTCTTAGAGCAGAAATATGGCTATTACCACTGCAAGGACTGCAACATCCGATGGGAGAGTGCTTACGTGTGGTGTGTACAGGGAACTAACAAGGTAGGAAATACCAGGTAACCGGCATCTTCTTGCCGAAAGTGTTAAGGGGGTTTTGCTTTAAGTTTATTCTCTTTCTTATCACAGGTTTACTTCAAACAGTTTTGCAGAACTTGTCAGAAGTCTTATAACCCTTACCGAGTGGAGGATATCGCCTGTAAAGTAAATCGGATGTTTTGCAATTTTGTCTGACCTGGGCAGTCGTAGATGGTTTTTAGTATAGTTTCTTGAGTATGCTTCCTAAAAAGAGGCCAGGTCCCCAGACCTTTAGGTTTCGACTGGCTTTTGTTAGGAGTGGTTGAAACAATACTCCACTGGGAAAGGAGGCCTTGGTGTTAGGTTCTTTCTGTCCTTGCAAAATGCTCTGGTTAACCTCTTTTAAAACTGTTACCTCACTTGTGAAATGTAAGAATACTTGCCTTAGTTGCTAGTCTAATCTATGAGAAAATTAAGAAAAACATTAACATGAGGTAGTCACAGTTGACTTTTATCCAAATGCTTACAAAGCACAATCTCAAAGCAGTTTAAGCACAGGGGTTTAGTTTGTCTTGCCTGAAAGCTCACAGAAAGACAGTTTTAAGATAAAAATAAATTGTCTAGCTTTATGGGGAATTGACTATAATGGTAAGCAAGAAATACGTGAACTAAGCATTGCTAAGCACTTGCTTGCTCACTATTAACTGTGCTAAGGGGCTTAGCTAATCCTTAAGAGGAAAGAAGTGACTGAATTCACCTGTTATCACACGGCTAATGGATTCTGAATTGCCAGTTGAGACAACCTAATCAATGCACTTGACCCAAGTTGGATATTTAGAAGCATTAACACCCTGGGGTGGTGGAGAGAAACTTTGTACTTAGAATCACTTAAATCAGGGCTGGGCAAGTTTCTAAAGGAGGATGCCTTAACTGCTCTGCTCTTGGCTTTCATTGTCAAATTAATTCCTGACTTGCTTGTGTTCTACCCTTCCTCTTAAAAAGTTGTTGCAAAACTTCACAATTCAGAATTGGATCTGATGCAATATGGCAACAGTACAGCATGGTTAAACACTCACTATTCCTAACCCTGTCATTGCTGGGTAGGTGGGGATGTAGAGGGAAAACAAGATGACTACAAGTCCTTGCTTAGAGTGCATTCAATAAGTACTTGAATGGACTAGAAAAATTATGTTGAAATCCTAGGAAATCACTAAGGGTTTATCTTCTGTACATGCTTCTTTTTTTCCCCCCACAGAGTTGTAAACAAACTAAATGTTCCTGCCCAGTAAAACTTCGCCACGTGGATCCTAAACGGCCCCATCGTCAAGATTTGTGCGGGAGATGCAAAGGCAAACGCCTGTCCTGTGACAGCACTTTCAGCTTCAAATACATCATTTAAGTGAAAGTGTTGCTGTGCTGATGGAGCAAGTGAGCTTTTCTGTGCCTCTTCTCTTGCTTCTCAAAATGCTTCGTGAAAGGCAGTGTATTCTGAAAAAGCCTTCCAATAAAGGTATTTGCAACACAGTTTATACATTGCATAAAATCTGTCTTTGAAAATAAAGTTTCAAGAGCGGTTGTCTTGTGCTAACAGTCTGGGCCTGTCACTTCACCTTTATGAATGCTTGTTGATGGCACAGAGTGGGCCAGGCTCTGAGTTAGGCTGCAGCCACTTGAAAAACAATTTAGCGGGGCTCGTAGACAAGGCCTACTTTTTGGGCAGCTCTGGAGGGCTGAAGCTGAGAAGCAAGTTGTTAACTGAATAAAAAGCCACCTAGCTGTAATGTTAAGCATTCTTTTGGGAGGGGTGGAGGCAGAGCCATTTCTTGGTTGTACAAGACCGTTGGAGGTAACCTAGAGTGGGAAATGCTGAGTGGCAGTGATGGGTTGGGTAGGTAAGGGCTTCAGTGTCTGGGTGACTTTAGGAGGTAAGCTACTTGGTGGAGGGAGGCTGGGAAAACTAACCTGACTCGCTAGTCAGTTTCACAAATGGCAAAGTGAGGCTTGGAATAGGGTGGCTGTGGGTAGCTGGCTGCTTTAACACACTGAATAACCATCAAGCAGACCTTGTGCTTCTTCAAAGCTTTTTTTTTTTTTTAAGTAAGCCCCGTAAATGTACTTAAAGATGTCAAGTTAGAGGCGTAGGCCTTGGCCTTGGTCTTCACTGACTTCTTGCTAGTCGGGATGCCAGACTCTTTCTACCTGCATCTAGTAGATTCTCATGACTGAGGCCCCACTGCCAGAACAAACACTCCTAGTTGAGGATGGCACTGAGTTTAGAGCCTCAAGTGTATTTAGTGAAATTATACTATTTGTTTAATTACAGAAACCGTATAATTGGAACCAGGTGCTAATTATGCCTCCAGTTCTCTAACATCCCACTTAAGTGAACCCCTTACTACCCTAGGAAGGCCATAGCACTAAGTTTTAACATCTTGGACACTTGGGTATAGTGAAAGGGGTTAAAAGGGCCCAAAGTGGATTGTAGGTCTCCATGGAATCAGTATCGATATGGACGGAGATGGTGCATGTAAAATGCAGATTGCACCTGTCCTATCAAAGCACTGTCAGGTGACATTTAACAGGCACCCCAGTTGTTGCTAATGGAATTGAAGCATGAGAACCTATGCTTGGTAGAGATGTGGCATCTCATGGATCTTCCAGTAGAGTGGGCAGATGGCCACTAGTTTTTACATAAATGTAAAACCGAGGTTCTGACCTGTGATAAGATGGGCTTAAGTGCCTCTCCAATAAGGGACATGACTTAAGTCAGCAAAGCCCTGCCTGAAAGAATGACACCTCAGCTGAGTTCCAATTCAAATGAGTAGAATAAGGCAAAAATGGGGAGGAGAAATTTTCCAGATTAGGGCAACCTGTGCAAAATCCCTGTGGTAGAAAACTGGGAGGAGGCCACAGGGGGAGAATACTTCTGGAGGACATGCCAGGTGAATCTAGCAGTGCCAGACTAGAGGGATGTTTTGGGCCTTTGTCAGGAGGATGGTCTCTACTGGAGTACAGGGGCTACTCAGACATTATCAGGGCACACCACAGCCTCAAGCTACTGGGCTCAGGCGGTCCTCCTGTCTCAGCCTCTCAAGTGGCTGCGACTACAGGCACTTCCACAGGCTGCACTAAAAAGTTTTAAAGGTATGGTGGGGATAGTGGGGCATGGTGACAGATTCACTTTTAAAGTTTTTGGCTGTACAGTACCTGTAGATAAGGAGACTTGCAGGTACCAGATGAAGTGGTGGCAGGGCTAAAGAGAAATGACAAGAACTGGTGTGGGGAAAGGTGATATGTTATTTTAATAGTTCTAACACATGCCTGTTGATTTGGTTGGGGGTAGGTACAGGTGTAGGAAACCCATTTGTACTGTTGCCTGCAAGTGATAACGTGCTAAATAGCATTTCCTCAATGAATGAATGAATTACACTAATGTACCTGCACTGAATCCTAAGACAAATTTTCACTGGCTTTTAAAGTGCTTACATTGTTCTTTAGTATCGCTTGCCATTAATTTTCCTAACACAGCAGCTAAACCTATTTTTTAGTTGAGGAAAGTGAGGGTCAGACTGTTTCACTTAGGGTGGGTGAGCATGCAGATATTCAAAGTGGCACAAAAACATGCCATTCAGATTATGGTGATTACATTCAAGCAATGAAAAGGCACTGCCAAACTCTTTGTGCCTACAATCTAAGACTTGTAAGATGTGAATACATTTTAAGACAGGTTGAGGGAGGTTAGAAGGAAGTACTCCAAGAGGTCTCTGGGTATCAAAAGAAGTAACTGCAGTTTTCTTTACATTTCCTACATATTCTAAAGGAACCATGGATTACTTTGAAAAATTATGGGGAAAATGCTTTAAAACACAAATACATGGATTTTATAATGTCTCTCTCCTTTCGTTTAGGTTATGCTACTGTTTTATGTGAGCAGTCTTCACTCATAGGCCTGGATGAGTCTTTTCCAAGAAAGCGTGTCATGATTTCCTAAATTTAAGGTAGGTTATGTGTTTTAACACACTCTAAATTTTACATCACTAAAAGTAGAAAGCACATTTAAAAATACATAAGAAATCCTGTGGTTTTGTTTTAGAAGCAGCATCAAGAAACTGGCAGATTGCTGCTTTTTCTGTTGTCTTACAAACATACTATCTAAAAATGATAAATGTAGTGGGCTAAAGAAAAAGGTATGTAGCAAAAACTGGACTCCAAATGGAACTAAATCAGGTAATAAATGCTAACTTGGGATTCAGAGGATGAGGAGCAGAGAAGTGTAGGCTGGAGGAAAATGCCGTTGCAGAAGGCCATCCTAATGAACTTGTTTGCATCTTGCTTGCTGCAGGTACATTCATTTTTATTATATTATTAATAGACTTAGTTACATATAAACACAAAAAACAAATATCAACTGTTTGAAAGGTTTGGTTGGGCAGTCAACTAATTTTGTTCTTTTTTAGGGCAATTCAAGAAGAAAGTAACATCTGAAAGGGTTCTAAATGATGCACACTAGAATCATTCATTCTTTGTTAAAATACAACACAAACCAACAGCTACAATGCTTTTTATTTTTAACAGAAAGGATGTAAGGAGGGTGAGAAAAATAGGGGATAGTAAGGTAGGATGTAAAGTGTGATGTATCTCTGGACCCCATCCCTCTCTGCCTGCCCCACCCCCAAAAGTTTTAAATAATTTAAAGGACACCATTTACAGTACCAGAATACCATCAAAATAATTGTCTTTATCAGGGTCAAAAAATACAGTGATTATGAATGAGCAGTGACCAGTTATGGAATTTTACTGGAAACGTAACTGTGGTCAGCAGTCCAATGGTGTGCACAATGCCTTCAATTAATGCACTTGAGCATACGTAATTACATTTCTGGCAGGGTCCACACCAAGAAAAGGTAAAGCTAAGCATTTCATCTCTACATTCTAAACTCTGGAATCACAGAGCCCAGTTTAAAAGAAAAGTCACAGTGGATAAGAGATGTATATAAAAAATACAAGGTGTTTCTTTCAATCAGGAGTTGTGGGACTACATTTTTTTTTCCTTTTCTTACAAAATGCTATTTAAAAAAGGATAGAGACTCCAGTTCATGTTATACTACAGACTTAGACAGTGAATAAGTATATTGCATGTTTTGGTAGTCTTCAGGCTTCCTTTCATTTCCCCTAGCCCCAAGTTTCTTTAGGGTAAAATATGTGAGTCCTGAATAAACACAGAAAAGTGCATTTGCAGCTCTTTTCTAGAATTCTGCAGACTTCAAAGCCTGCAAGTCATAAATTCCATCATCAATGACCACATTTTTTTCTTTAGCTTTGTACACCTATTCTTGTATAATAACAGTGCATGGCACAAATGTACAAGAAAATACTGGTTTTAGTCTATACAGTTTCTATATGGAGCAAAATAAGTTAACTTTTCTAATGAGAATAGCTGACGGGCAGCATACATCTTTATTTTACATTTTAAAGTCTCTGCAGGCATCTACTTTGGTTAGTTATCAACAATCGTAACATAAGCACTGATCAGAGAACTGAGCAGCATTCCAATAATGTTAACAGATATATTATTTCTTTTTGAAATACTGGGAAAGCCCAGCTTTAAAATATTATTAAAATGTTCTAACATTTACATACTATGAAGAGTTAGATCTAATAAAATAACATTTCTTCAAAAATAATCTTGCAGTGCTCTTTTAGGCATGCTCTGAGACGTTATCACCAAACATCCATACCTTGAAAATATGACTATCACATAACCACACATCCCAACTCACACACACATAATTCCTTATACAGACCAAAAAACAAACCCCAAACCCTTATCCCACATATCGAAAAATCAATGGTTTTTGCAAATGAGTCTTTATGTGTATAGCTGACTGCATGTTCATGTGGAGGATGAAGCATCAATTGTAGATTAGGTTTACCACTGCTAGAAATCCAAGCAGCTTTGCAGGTCTTCAGCTAAAATGAAACAGCCTTGATTTCAGCCTCATTTCACCTGCTTTCAGATGGTTCAGTATTGGAGGCCATTATTGCAAACATTCTTGAAATTCTTTTCTTTCCCCAGAAAGTAATGTATTTGTAGGCATCACTTTTAGCCCTTTTCTTTTCACGTAGGTTAAGTAATTAAAAAATTCCTTCTTCATACAGTTATTGTGGGAGATATTGGCAGCTGTTAAAATACCAGATTTTTTTTCTTTCAGATCTCTGTTTTTGATACAGTTTGACATTAGTTACACTAAAAAGTAGATGCTGCCAGAAAGTTATCAATGAATGCAAGGGTCCATAAAAGGTGCTTGGTTAATATTCTTCATCATCTTCAGTTTAGTTTCTTTACTAAAGGCCTGAAGTGTCTCAGAATCCAGTGCTCACCATATTTCCCATAGGTTTGGCCTGTGCTAGAAGCTGGTATGATTGCACCATGCGTAGAGACTCTCTTATTTCCAGATTAAGTTCCATCAGTTTGTAGTTGGCTTCTGACATGTCCAGGTTAGAGCCTATAACTGCAAAGCTTCCTGTCTGGCCCAGCGTCTGATGATGGAAATATATATGTAACAGTGTCTGCACAGGGTCATCTTCACAACTGCCGAAGATATCACTGGGCCAGAGAGATCTGAAAATACACAATACTTTTTCAGTTCCCAGGCAATTATTAAAATTAGCTCGGTTTAAGTTAAATACCTATAACAACAACATTTTCCTGTGAGTAACAGATGATCTGTTTTAATATTTGAGCAAATATTACTCAAAGTACCACCTGAAAGTGAAAAGAAATCTAAAATTGGTATCATTTCAGTGGCAACTGTTAAAAATACTCATGTTTTCCTTCCACAGACATGATATAGAAACAGCAAATTGAAAATGAAAACCTAGTATTACTGAACTTCCAGTCTAATTAAAAAGCATCACCTTTAAATCCCGTCACATTTTACCTGAAAGCTTTGACTTGTGCTACAGCTGATATAAATTCCTTATTTTTCAAAGTTTCAATTAAAGAATGAATGGCAGTTTCTATAGTAGTTTGTGCAGCTTTGGAAATGTCAATTTCTTCGTTTTCTGAAGCAGACTCAGCTTCTTTGAGGATACTTTCCAACTGGGCAAGTTCCTCTGACATGTTGATGACCTAAAACAAATGCATCTTTGAGGATCTATTCGTATGTTTGGTAACAAAAACATTTAGTTGGCTACAAGGATATACCTGATGGTAGCAGCACTGTTTCTTTTATTTTAAAGATTATTTAAAAATATTTACCTTGGAAGAAAGGGCAATTATTATTTCAAGTTCTCCATTCTGTAGGAGCAAATAAATTCCACCAAGTAGTAGTCTTGAAATGTTCTTGATAAAGCGATAAGTTGTAATAAATAAATGTCTATATTGGTTTTAATATTACTACATTTTGGATAGTAAAAATACATTTACTGTTATGGGGGAGCATGAAAACAATTTGACAGTAAAGTCTTTAGATTTTAAAATACGATTTACCCAGGGCATTTTTATATAAATATACATATATATTTCTTTTTACAGATTTAATGACCTTAAGAAATTAAATCATTTCCCAAGTGATAGTTTTATTACCAGCAGATAACAAGGGGGGGGAAAGACTAAAGTCAGCATCTTCGAGGATATGTATTGATTTTCAACATTCAAAGTGTTTTTTAACAGGTTTATTCTGTGTACATTAATAGAACTATATGGGCCAAACCTGGTGGCTCATGCCTGAAATCACAGCACTTTGGGAGGCCAAGGTAGTGGATCACCTGAGGTCAGGAGTTCGAGACCAGCCTGGCCCACAGGTGAAACCTGTCTCTACTAAAAATACAAAAAAATTAGCTGGGCGTGGTGGTGCACGCTGGTAGTCCCAGCTACTTGGGAGGCTGAAGCAGAACTGCTTGAACCCGGGAGGTAGTGAGTTGAGATCGTGCCATTGCACTCCAGCCTGGGCAACAGAGGGAGACTCCATCTCAAAAAAGAGAACTATAGAAATAAAAAATGTTGGGGGGGTCGGGGTTGATAATATAGTTTATGTCTTTATTGAACTGATGTGCTTTATTTGACTATTTTCCGAGACAGGGTCTGGCTATGTCACCTATGCTAGAGTGAGTGTTACAATCACAGCTCACTGCAGCTTCTAATTCCTGGGCTCAAGTGATCTTCCCAGCTCAGCTTCCCAAGTCACTAGGACTATAGGTATGTGCCACCATCCCCACTTTTACTTGACTTTTTATTACAGATGATCTGTTTCTGCTATGGAAACCTTTGGTTTTGAACCTTTTACGAGTGCTGGATATATGCTGTCTTATTTACTCATAGGTCCTGACAGCATATCATTAAAAAAGAAATTATTCCTTAACTGGAAAAAAAAAAATCACTCTAAGTGACTTTTGACTTAAGCTATTCTAACAAGTAATATATGTATATTTTAAAAACTTTCTAGAATCGGTTACCGATGCCTAGTACAACTGAATATTTACCTCTGCTTCATTTTTTATTGTATTTACTTGGTTTATAAGTTTACAGTAGGCCTGGAACAGAAGCAGCAGTTGAAAATGCAATTTGTATAATCTTCGGCAGAGCTCCAGTTCCTAGAAATAAATAACATTACATTAAATTTAGGTGTTATGTTCTAGACAGCATATTTCCAATGAAAATTTATAGTTAATGTTAAAATTGTCTTGTTGTTTATTTTTCTGCAGTAAGCAAGTTAATATGGTGTGAAGCTGATGAAAGGCAGGTGAAATATGCTTTAAAGACTAAGATTAAAATAATAAAGATCACTGCTAGTTACATAATTCAGTTTTAGTGTTAAGCACATTTTTACATTCTACAAATAGACTGTTACAGCAGGCAATTAATAGGATACTTTAAAAAGGATCAATTAGAACTTAAAACTTTAAATTCGTAATTAAATAATCTACAAATGCATAGACTTTTGCCCTCATTGAGATGTAGCTCTCACTGCATTTATCAACAAGCGCATGATACCGGATAACCTCTTACCTAAAAAGTAAGAAAAGCTTGTCTTTAAAGTGAGGTCATTTTTCTAAAGAAAACCACTTGGTAATCTCATTGAAATGAAACTGTGAACTTAACATGCGTGATGTGTGAGCCAAGCACGGTGGCCCATACTTGTAATCCTAGCACTTTGGGGGCAGATCACTTGAGCTCAGGAGTTCAAAACCAGCCTGGCCAACATGGTGAAACCCCATATCTACTAAAAATACAAAAAAATTAGGCGGGCATGGTGGTGGGCACCTATAATCCCAGCTACTGGGGAGGCTGAGACAGGAGAATCGCTTGAACCCAGGAGGCAGAGGTTGCAGGGAGCCATATCGTGCCTCTGCTCTCCAGCCTGAGCCACAGAGGGAAACTCCATCTCAAAAAAAAAAAAAAAGAACATATGTACTTTGATTTTTAAAATTAAGAAATTTAAAAGGAGCTATGTTAGTTATAGATGTAAGAAAAAAGGTGACTGCTAATTTTATGTATTTCAATATCTCACTATTTTAATAGAACCAACATTTCATGGATTAGGGCTTTGCAAAACTGAAGCACGTACTACTTGCAGTCCATGACAAAACATAGCTAGGTCACAAATGGACAAATGGCAGATGAAAACCAGTTTGTCTGGCAAGGGTGAGTAGTCTATAAATCAAGACAGGTCACTTACTGCTAGTATTTCCATTTGCTAAGCAAGAAGGTGATCAGGTCACAAAAAATACAAAGGAAGAAAAAGACCAAGAATTAGTGTAAGAAATCATTTTAACTAAGGTCACAGATGTTCCAGGCAAACTGAAGAACATATATTTATACCCCCCAAAAAACTTTATGAAGTTATTTCCAGAATAAAAGCTTTCAGTCATTTACTGCAACAATTCAGGGTATTTTTAAACACTTTGTCAAAGAATAATTAAATGATATTTAGGCTATGACTTCTGTGTAAAAGCCACAATGGCTAAAACTGTACTATAGTGGTCTTGGGAAATGTGGCTATCCAGGTTTAAAAAAGAAAACAAAACCCAACTGTAATAAAACTTCCATTTGTAAACTAGAAAACTTATGATTAGAAAATAAGAAATTAATTACCATTACAACTAAAAAGAATTGGCTTATAATCATACATAATAAATACTTACCCATCACCCTCAAAAGATTATCTCTGGGGTGGCTCATTCCAGGCTTCCTATCCTATACTGTCTAATTAGGTCCTACTTTGCCATAATTGGTGCTGAACCACAGGGTGGAATATCAAAAGCAGATGTGTGTTCTAAATTGCATTCCTAATGTAGTTCAGTAAGTTTCAGAAACTTCACCTAACTAGGTTTGAATCAACATAATGTATGTAAAACATAGTGAAAAATCTAATTTATGGACTGTCTTAAAAACTAGATGAAAATATGTACAGCAACTTGGATCTGGTCTCATTAAGAGGAGAATGACTCTTAATTAAAACAGCAATTGTTATGCTGTAAATGTACCTTCTAAAAGTCATTCTTAAGCCTGCTTTTCTAAATAGTTTCCTGTGAAGGACCGTTTCCATAATGTTTATTCCTATCAATTTAGAAGGGATTTGCTAAGTAAGCAAAGGTGAACTTTAGCTCCATGCTGCTTACCATAAATTACGTGGAGAGTCATACAGTAAACATCAGTTGAGCACAATCCAAGGTCAAGCATATTACATATCTAAATTTCTGAGGGTTTAGTGCATACAGTTTATTTCATACGGAAATCAACAATTTGAATTTTAAATACCTCTCCCACTTCTATTAGCATAAATCAAGTAGAAGTGATTCTATAAGCATATATGCATAGGCTCCACTTTGGGATATAATGGAACATAAACTGCTGATAAAGTTTATGATCCATAATTATAGGAAATAACACAAATGTAATGAATTCTATAGCTCTGAATTACCAGCAATTACTTAAATATGCTAACAGTACGGGGTGTGTGTGTGTGTGTGTGTGTGTGTACATTTTAAATTAAGTATATTAAAATTTGCACATTCTCTTTCATTCATCTAACAAATATCTGACTGCTTATTATGTAAAAGACTATACTGGTACACAAGGAAAGATCAAGTTGCATAAAAAGGGTCTTCCACCCTCAAAAAAGGTGAATATGAATGGTGAGCTGACATATAAATGAAAGTGTTTAAAAGTTCAATTTCCACTTAGTAGATAACCTCAAGCTATGTTAACTGACTTGGTCTTGGAGATGGATACCGTTTTATTCAAAGTACAGGGGATATAAAAAAAATTACTTAATAGTTACATTTCTTGATGAAGCCATGCCGTTAAAACAGATGCAATTAAGCAATGGCAAAGGCAGAATTAGAGCCAAAGAATCTTCTGGTCTAGGGTTAATTCCTTACCTTCATTTCTTTACACAGATGACTTCACAGTTTCTTTTTTACATTAGTGCAGGATTTAGAGTCAGCCTGCCTAGGTTTGAATCTTGGTTTCACTATTTGCTAATTTTAGATAAATTAGCTTCTCTGAGCCTCAGTTTCCTCATCTTCAGAACCGGGATAATTAGAGAACTACTTGACTGAGTTAAGTTGCACTTCCATTAGAATAATTTGTAGGCCCTAACTTAGCCTCACTTAACCACAATGTATGTATTTATGTATGTGCACCTTTGTAAGAAAATATATTGCTATTTTCACTGAGCCTTATATTAGAGAAAAGCATAATTTATCCAATTCTAATTTTACCTTTGAAAAGGCTAGTTTGGATGCATTATAGCATATTATTCTTAGGTTTGCTTTCTTGACCAGACAATTTCTCTGGAACACTAACATGGGACAAGTTTTCCTTTTTAAGAGGCAGATGCAACTAAAAGCCTATCTATCTGGACTGTCCAGATATCCATCGAGCTTATCTATTGAATGTTATTAAGCTTCAGTCACAAGCTGGTTCATTTTTATTAAAGTGAATTTTTCATTACTAAACCAGTGTTTCATTGAGCTTTTACAAAGATTGTTCTTGATAACCAAAATGAAAAGTTTTAAAATATTCTTTGTTTCTAATCAAATAAGGACATTTGAACATATGCACTGTTTTACCTGATACAGAAATACAGCAAAAACAGGAATAAGAAACTTACTTGTCCATCTGTGCTTATCCTATACATGTCTTCTTTGGCACCAAATGTCCTCTTACAATCATCTAGCCACTAAAAATAAGTAACAGTAACATTTAATATGCACAATGAAATGGGTAATATAACAGCCTGTCCATACACAACACCAAACTTGAAGTTAACTTCAAGTTCTAGGACTGGTTGTAGACCTAGACTTTTACCTCCATTCCAGCCAAATCAGTTACATGGAACTAACAAAAGCAGGGATAGCATTAATATAACAAGATACACACACTTGTCACTGCTAAACTAACAAAAGCCAACGAGCAGTCTTCCATTCTAGGGATCTGTGATGTTCCATTTCAGTAAAGGATATTCTTCATTTTGCAGGTTTTATGAAAATCTTCACAACCTATGCCTGACCTTTGCGTAACGTAAGACGGAGAAATGAGAGATGTGCTTCCCCTCTGGTCAATTTAATAAAAGCAATTTAGAATTAAGCGGGTCTGTTTGCTTATGAGAAGCGTAATTCTCAGAAGACCAGTGTCAGTTTTCATTTGTGAACCAGCAATCAAGTTCCATTTTAAATCTTGTTTTTCTTTTTTTTTCTTTCTTTTTGGATAGTGATGAATGGCAAACATTTCCAAACAATACTGGATGTAGAAGCCAAATGTGGTTTTTCCTTCTCTGGTGATATTCCTAATGTTGATGTAAAAGTACAGGCTGGGTGTGGGGGCTCTTGCCTACAATCCCAGAGCTTTGGGAGGCTGAGTGGGGAGGACTACTTGAGGGCAGGCATTCAAGACCATCCTGGGCAACACAGGGAGACCCTGTCTCTAAAAAAAATAAATTTAAAAAAGAAATACTTCAAAAATAATTTAAAGCACATTTTCTTCAACAAAATATAAATAAAACAATAGTACTGTGGTGTAGTAGAAAAGAACGCTAGAGTCACAAAATTTCCAAGCTGAAGTAAAAGCTAAGTGCCTTCAAGGTAAGCTCCTACCTTTGGACAGATTGATAGTATCAGTTGGTTTGACTTCTTAGTTCTTTTTTATTATATTATTAAACATAATACAACTAATATATTTAAAAAATCATTAGGACTTTGAGAAAAACCACTAGCTGCATTAAGCAGCTACTCTGAAAATATTTTAGTATTCGACAGTTAACATTCTCTACTGTAGCTGATGCTCTACACACAAAGAATTAAAAGTAGACATTTCAGTTATTTCAAAAATGATGTCTTTGACCCTATTTTCCTTTTATTCCAGTCTTTCAGATTTCACTGGCCCTTAGGCTATTTGCTTGACAGCATCACTGAAGAAAAACATGTTAAGCTTTTCTGGTGCGATACGGCTGATGGCAGCCATTGTCAAAAGCTATCAGCGGATTTCTTTATATCAGCAAAATGCAGTTGACATCTACATGGAATCTGTGCATTCAAACAAAATGTTAGAATGTTTATATACTTAATTATCATCCCTTGTCCAGTTTGTCCAAGTATACTAATGATTTGAAAAGAATAATTTCAGTTGATTAATGGCTTATTTTTATACTGTGAATTATCATCCCTTGTCCAGTTTGTCCAAGTATACTAATGATTTGAAAAGAATAATTTCAGTTGATTAATGGCTTATTTTTATACTGTGTACCTAGTGATACAGCCTTTTGGGGGCACTATTCAACATAATCATTGATGATTTTTATTCTGTTAAAAGGTAAACCCCAACCATATACTCCTTTGGCTGTACACTGGCCTGAGGAATTCAGGTCCAAACCTTTCCAGTCAGTGCATACAAGACACAGTAAGTAGCTTATACACAGAACACCATCCCGTTCACATCTAATCAGTCTTCCTGTCATGGCATTTTCTTTATTCAAGGTTCAAATGAAGGTTAAAATTTAACTGGCGAGGTTCTACTTCTGAGTGTGATGGAGTAGCCTGTATAAGACCAATCCTGCAAGGACAGCTATGGAAGAATCCTATCAGCAAAAAAGTCAGAGTTAGAGAAAAGTACTGAGGTGAGCTCAACACTCGTCCCAGTGCTGACTCTAGGTATATTCATATTCACGTTCTGCACATAGAGGTTGAACAGAAAGCAGTGGCCTAGAGTTTATGCCCTACAGTTTCACTGCGCTGGGAAAATGGTTTTCAAAGATAGTGAGATATTGAGAGCCAATATCCTGGAGAAAAGAGAACTGCAGAGAAGTTACTCCAATAGTCTCTGTGCAGTTTCACCTTGGGACACTTGCTGTTCCTGCTTATCATGTGCAGGAGGAACAGTTAAGAAACCACAAAGCAGTCCCTGGGAGGCTGAGAAGGTCGGCAGAGACTGCTGGTCTCAGTGCTGGAGAGAGAAAAACCATTCAATTCACTTGTGAGCCTTGGCAGTCTTGAATAATAATAATAAAAAAATGTATAACTCAAAAACCAATAGGAAAATTAAATAGAAGGGCAAATAGTAAATATTTTAGGCTTTGCAAATCATATAGTCTTTGTTGTAACTATTTAACTTACAGTGCAAAAAATAGCCACAGACAATATGTAAATAAACCAGATAGCTGTTTTCTACTGTCTAATTTTACTTACAAAAATAGGCAGTGGACCAGATATAACTTGATGGCTGTAGTTTGCTGACCTGGATTCAAGAAGTTTGTATGCACTATTGTTTGAATTTCCATATAAATTTTAGGATCAGCAAAGATTCTGAGACTTTGAATGAGACTGCATTAAACCTACAAGATCATTTTAGGGGGAAAATGGCATCTCTACCATATTGAGTCTTCTAATTCATAAACATGGTAAATAGTCCTCCATTTATTTAGGTGGTCTTTCATTTTTCTCAGTAATATATGCAGTTTTCTGTATAGAGGTGTAGCATATCTTTAGATAGATTTATTTGTAGGTATTTGATATTTTCCTATTATAAATGGTATCTATTGCTTTAAAACCAACCAACCTAAAACTTAATGGCTTTAAATAACCAAAATGGGTGGGTCGCTGCTCCGTTCTTTGGGTCGGGTCGTTTGTGATACTCCACCGCAGCCATGGCAGAACCGCAGCCCGCATCCGGCGGCCTCACTGACGAGGCCGCCCTCAGTTGCTGCTCCGACGCGGACCCCAGTACCAAGGATTTCCTATTGCAGCAGACCATGCTACGAGTTAAGGATCCTAAGAAGTCACTGGATTTTTATACTAGAGTTCTTGGAATGACGCTAATCCAAAAATGTGATTTTCCTTCTATGAAGTTTTCACTCTATTTCTTGGCTTACGAGGATAAAAATGACATCCCTAAAGATAAAGATGAAAAAATAGCCTGGGCATTCTCCAGAAAAGCTACACTTGAGCTGACACACAATTGGGGCACTGAAGATGATGAGACCCAGAGTTACCACAATGGCAATTCAGACCCTCGAGGATTTGGTCACATTGGAATTGCTGTTCCTGATGTACACAGTGCTTGTAAAAGGTTTGAAGAACTGGGAGTCAAATTTGTGAAGAAACCTGATGATGGTAAAATGAAAGGCCTGGCATTTATTCAAGATCCTGATGGCTACTGGATTGAAATTTTGAATCCTAACAAAATGGCAACTATAATTTAGTGCTGTGAGAATTCTTCTTTGAGATTTCAGAAAAAAGGAAACAATGTGATTCAAGATATTTACATAACAGAAGGCAGAAGCATCTAGAACTGATGGATCACTGTCCCAATTCAAATTATTCTTCAGTCCATTTCCCCTTCCTATTTCAGCTGTTCTTTTCACCTAACTGTTCATCGTTCTGGTTTTCAAGTAGTGCTTTATCTTATGTCCTTGAATATAGTTGTATAACTTTACTTTTTAGGTAGTAATTAGAACAGTTCCCTTCAGAGGCTGCATTTATCTTCTTATGCCTCCTAAATATTACTTCTCTTCAAGTCTGCCTTTGAATTATCATTTTCAAAAAAAAAAAAAAAATAACCAAAATGAATCTATATACTGGCTGGGAGTTTCTTTTGGCCTTGCCTCAGGTCACTCATGAGTTTATAGTCATTTGATGGCTTGACTGGGGAAGCAGGCGGTTGAAGATCCAAACTGGCTTCACTCATATGTCCTGCACACTGGCTGTCAACTGGAATGCCTCTGTTCTCTCCTACATGGCCTTCTCATCTTCCAGTAGGCTAGAGGTCAAACAGTTTCCCAGAATTTATCCCAGTTTTACTCTGACTACTATGATGGCAAAAGCAGACACCACAAAAACCACTTTAGGACTAGTTTTGGAAGTTACACAGCATTGCTTCTAAACTTGATTGGTTAGAACAAATCACAAGGCCATCCCAGATTTAAGAGATGGTGAAATGGACTCTCTTGATGGGAAGAATAGCAAAGTCATGTTGCAAAGGGGTGTGGCCACAGAGAAGCATCATTCATTGGGACCAGTATTGTAACAATCTACCTTTGCTTCCAGTAGGCAATGATTTCTGAAGACACAAAAACCATAACCATGATGGAAAAGACTGATAACCTGGACTTATTAAAATTAAAAACTTGTGTGCATCAAAAAATGCTACTAAGCAAAAATGCTAGCCACAGAGAAGGAATTTATCTTTGCAATACATATATCCAAAAAAGGGCTTGCATTTAAAATAAAGAGCCCCTACAAATCAGAAAAACCCAATCCATTTACAAAAATGAGCAACATACTTGAAGCCACAATTCACAAAATACCTAAATGAGACCCATAAGAAAAGGTTCTCAAATATTAGTCATCAGGGAAATGCAAAATAGTATCATGAAATACCACCCCACACTTCATTTTTCACAGGTCTATACATGTCAGATATTTACTACTTATTAATGAAAGACCCATCTCCTAGAAAAATAATTCCCCATTGTATGCAGTTTGTATGAAAGAGGTAAGCTATCTTTTGTTCTTTTGCCCCTCTCAATTGAAAACATTCTGGATTTACTCTTAGGGAAGGAACAGAGCTACTCTGTTTTCAGTGCCAGCTTGGACTTGAGGAAGCCTTTCTTTGGAGGTGCTATCTAATTTACTACATGCATTTTTTCTCCCATTGGTTGCACACGTACATGTACACATCATGGGAAAAAGACCACAGCTTTGTCAGAGGTTCAGGATTTCCTAGACCACAATTCTCTAATGCACTAAGAAATATAGCTTTGATTTTCCCACTTGGAATGCTGACAGCAGTGATATAGTCTCCACAAGAGAAGGTTTTTTACAAAGCTATGGTTTTCCATTGTGCTGTTAGAGGGCCGACTTTTAAAAGCCAAAGGTAGGAATTTGCTGGACAGAGAGCTCAAAGAGCCTGCTGCTCTCTGGAAAACCCTGAGGCAAGTGCTAAGAGGTCTTCTTTTCTGTCTGGGCTATTCTGCTGCCAGGATTACCCTTCCAGTGTCAAGAGCAAACCACTTTTCGCATATGGTAAAAAGAGACTGACCTGCTCAGCTGCTTCTCTTTTGGAATTGTATGTATCCAGGTGTTCTTGCAACTCCAAAACCCCAAACTTGAGTGTTTCCAGCAAACCACATGACATTAGCTGTCAAATCAGAAATATTGATCCAGGTTACCATTTCTGATCAAAATCATAAGACCCACAAAGTCATGAGACTTTTCAGTCACGGAGTACCTGTTAGTTGGATTTTGGACATTCTCTTAACTCTACTCTGTCCCATACTAAGAGCTGACTTCTCACTGAAACAGCGTAGGAGTGCAGCGGGACTTGGGAAATGTCAGGAAGGACCAAGTGTTTTCAAAGGCTGGCTAAGACGAGAAATGCCATGCCAGACCAGTACATACATCAAAGGTTTCAACCCTGAAGCTTGTTAAACCTTAGTTCTTTAAATATCTTAATACATAATCTAGAAGTGTGCTTGGAAGTAAATCAGGAAATGACCACAGATGACTGGGTACTTCACGGGGGAGGTTTAGCCATCTCCTACCCATTTTTATTTAAGAATAAAAAAATTATCCATCTCTAGATCATGGCTTTTTACCTCTCCCATTTAGGACTCTATGGAGGGTAAGGGCAGGAAGGGGTCAGAATCGGAAATAGTCACAAGTTGCTGCATCTAATATACTAGAATTATAGTTTGCCAAATATATTCATGTTGAAAATATGAACCTTCACACTATAAAATTCAGAATTACTTAGAAAAAAAGACTTACTAAATAATGCCACTCAAATGTAGTCTTTATAATAAATCTGCATGTAAAAACTTACTGTTTCAGCATCCACAAAGACTGTTGGGCATTCTGAACACATCATCATCACGTCCAAGGAGCTTTTAAATTTGGTACCAATGCGTTGCAGACTCTCACCAAGAAAGCTGACTGCCTCATTAGTTATTTCTCCAAACTTTCTTTGTATTGTCTATGGGGAAAAGCAGAAGAGTTTAGTGTTTCCTAAGAAAGACTTTTTCACCTTTAAGTAAAGAAGCATAATAGGGTAGACTTTTAAAATTATAATGGTATATAGAATTTTAACCATTGATCTGTAAATCCATATTTTTAGGTATTAAGAAACAATTTCTAAAAAGAAAGGTTTACAAAATAGTATTACTGAAAAAATGAATGATATATGCCATTTATCTCCCTATTCTCAAGATTTTTTTCATCAAGGGGCAGACAGATGGATGCATGCTATACATCCTTAGCAATAGAAGTCCTCACCTGTCTGAGGAAGTTGGTCATCTAAAGTTATTATCCGAAAGAAACGTTCAGTAAATGTAGTTTACAGGCTGCCATCTGGCTTAACTTTAGGTAAAGTCATAGAAATGCATTAAGAGTAACATCTTCTCAGGGTTCAAGAATATTCATTTCCATGAAACAATCTGACACTGCCTGACTCATAGTAAGTCAATCAATTAGACTGTATTATCAGTAGTATAATTATTATATCAATGGTTAAAGTATACTTATATATGTGTTCACTGTTAGGTGGCATTATGATTGATTAAAATAAAAAACATGATCAACAGTTTCAGCCATCAAGAAACTTACAATATCACTGGAAAGAAAAGACTGAGTAGAAAACCAAGTAGTGACGCGGTAAGTACAGAGTAAGCGCTCCTGTTAACGAACGCTGAAGAACTTCCATGAGAGTGAGCTTGGAAACTGAAGTGGTTGGGAAAGCTTCGGTGAGAAAATGTATTTAGCCGAGTCTTCCAAGATGGGCAAATTTGGGAGGAGAAAAGGGAGGAAAACTGCTAGATAGTTCAGAGGATAATGACTTAAATGGTGGCATTTTTCTGTGCCTTAATTTCCCTCTCTACTGAATGCTGAAAATAGTATCTACATTCCATAGTGGTAGAGGTATGAGAACACTTACCAAAAGGCCATTTAGCATAGTGCCTAGCATGTAGTGGGTACTCAATAAATTTTAGCTTATATTGTTATCATTATTGTGGGGGGAAGCAATCTTAACAGCTAAAAATTTTAAGGCCCTCACAGAGTCATAAAAGTGTCAATTACGGCCGGGCGCGGTGGCTCACGCCTATAATCCCAGCACTTTGGGAGGCTGAGGCGGGTGGATCACGAGGTCAAGAGATCGAGACCATCCTGGTCAACATGGTGAAACCCCGTCTCTACTAAAAATATAAAAAAAACAAAGCTGGGCATGGTGGCACATGCCTGTAGTCCCAGCTACTTGAGAGGCTGAGGCAGGAGAATTACTTGAACCCAGGAGGTGGAGGTTGCGGTGAGCCGAGATTGCGCCATTGCACTCCAGCCTGGGTAACAAAAGCAAAGCTCCGTCTCAAAAAAAAAAAAAAGTGTCAATTACTTTAAGCCTTTATTATAAACTGATTTTTTATATATTGACTATAAGCTCCTTAAAGGCAGAGCTTAGGCCCTTATTTCTTTGGTATCCTGATGGTGCCTAAGCATACTGCAGAAAACATATCAGATGTTTTGAAGTTTTATTCTAATTGCCTTAAGGGAGAGATCTGTACTGGTCATTGTGTAATGTACCAGCAGTACCACAATGTCACAGTGTCAATGTAAGTAATACCACTAGCTTAGAAAAAAAAATTTGTCAAAGAAAATTGGTAGGAATATTAAAATTGGAGATGCTGATTTTAGAAGAAAAACTATAACTTGATTAGGTAACTATAATATGAATTCAGAAACCCTGAAGCTCACTGACCTGAAACAGCCGAGAAAACACATGAAAAGTGAACACTGCACAGGACCCGTCGGTGTCAGACAGCATCTGATTGACGTGGCAGCGCCAGGCTTCCTCTTCATTATCATATGGCACAGGCTGAAAAGCGGCTATGATGGCAGAAAGAAAGGGTGACGGCAGAGGTGACATCTGTACTTCTGGAAAACCATCTTGCTCTTCTTCATCTTGACTGTTAACACAGATATCACAGATATAATACTATCTCAGAAGAAAAGAATAGGCTCAATCACATAAGATAGCTTAAGTCATTTGACAGGTTATCTTCATATATACACATTGATTTAGAAAATGTACAATAACCTAAATTTTGTAAGAAAGTGTAAATAAGTGAATTCCTGTTCTTTCTAGTTAGCATTTTTAGAATTAAAACTCTAATTTCAAGCAACTATCTTAACCCAAGTCCTATAATATGTCACCACTATAGATTAATTTCAGTAACTTCTATAAATACTGATTAGAATGCTTTCATTTTAAATGGTCAGTTTTGGAGGCTTATTTGAACAGCCTCACATTGGTGATAATATTTCTAAAGTTTTGATCCTGGTCTTTTGTTTTAAGGGCTATGTTAGGTGCCTTATATGGATAATTTGATTCAGTCTTCACAACTATATGAGGATTAGGTTCTATTATTATTTTTATTTTAAAGATGAAACAAAAAGCTCAATGAGGTTAAATAATGTGTCTACGTTACTGGGTAAGAAATGACAGAGCCAGAATTTGAACCTGTGACTACAGGTCCAAATGCTGTTAGCCAGGAAACATACAGCTAGCTCAGCTATTTCATGAGCACACATTATGTTCCTAGCAATATGGCCGATAACAGATTTGACTCCAAAGAAATGTAAGACCTGCCCATTCATTTCCTTCAAATAATTTATAACCTATAATCCCAAAAGTCAGATTATACAAATAAAAATGCAATGGAAAAAGATGAAGATGTATTTAGGTAGGACATTGTACAACTCTCAGCCAAAAGATGAAGTATTTGAGTCTGACACGCCATAAAAAAGAAATGTGTTATTCAAGGTCTTAAAATTGCATATTTCACATTACAAGCTAGTTCTATAAGGCTTTACAGAAATTTTGGAGCAATGCATGTGGAAGAGAGGGACCCAAGTAAAGATTGGAGAAAACAATCAAAATTAAGCAGACATCTTAAATGAAAACAAATGAAATCTCGAAAAGGTTATTTTTAAAACTGTCACTGTGGTGACTGATTTTAACACATATACTATAAGCTAGAGTAGATAACCTGTACTCTTACTAGGAATGCTCCACTCTATTCAGCTGCAGTACTTGGCCAAAGTCGAGTGTTTGGCCTTTTAGAAAGCCAAGTAGTTGAATAGTATCGTTTCTGGCATCCCTGAATTTGTGCATGATTAATGATTCAGTGGTTGCATGGGCTACTGCCATATTCAAATCAGTAATATGAAAAAGGTTTATCACTGAGATTTAATATCTGATTATATATTTTCAAATGTAGATAGGTATTCTAGATACACTGATAGTAAAAAAAAATATCTGATGTGTTATATATGTTAAAACTCTATTATCACATGAAGTATAAAGGTATAATTTTTATTTTAAGTAAAATTCTGAGAGATTTAAAAATATAATCTTTTCTTCCATGAGCAAGACTAACCTATAATGTTTGAGGATGTACACTTGGGTGATATAAAGAAATGTGAGGAAGTAATTACTATAAAGTCAAGGTCATGGTTGGTGAGTTGAAATTGGATGAGGCTTCTAGGGTGGCTGGCAAAGTTCTTTCTTGAAATGGGTGGTTGTTACAAAGGTGTGTGCCTTATAAGAACCAGCTAAGCTATACCTTGGTGTTATACAGTTTTATGTAGCTATATTTTATTTTACTTTAATAAAAATAAAGTCCTGAGCTAAAAAAAAAAAAATTGTGAAATACTTGATTATTAAATATTAATTGTATATAAAAACAGTTACCCAGAAGCTCCAAATTGTTGAATGGGGAAATAGATACACTCACAGAGTATATGAAGTTAGATGATACCTTTATAAAAAAAAAACAGTAATATTGAACTGCAAATATTTATGAAATTTAAATAGTGGATATTCTATCATAATTCTAACTGTTACAGAATTATTTGGTATATGAGTTTTAACAGCCACCAAAATTTCCTTTAAAAACTATATATAATAATTAATTATTCAAGTTAGCCCATGAGTGAAGAAAAAGTTCCATTTGAGAATTCTTCATACTTTGTGGTAATAAATTTTCAATGTATGGAGCATAAACATTTAAAAGGAGAAACCTAGCATCTAAGAAATAATTATTTCTGCCTATTACAGATATAAAACTTTAAAAATATGACCATTGATCATGAAACTGTAAAAATTTTTTGGATGTATTTCAGATTTATATTTTGGTATCATGGAAGTTCATTCCAATATGGAGTTTAACATTTGGCATCTGCCAAAATAGATATTTGGTGTGCTCCTAATTGTGGAATACCGATTATGATGCTTTGAAAATGGCCTACTTGTTTTTCTTTATGGGAATGTCCATAATCGAAGAAATATCCCATTAGAGTAAGGCATTTTATCTTTAAAAATGAAGATAGTATGATTCTAGACTAAAACACACAAAGTATGATTACAGACTGAAACACACAAAGAAATGAAACTAAGTAAACTGGAATTAGAGGGGCACTCTTTGGAAGGAATAGGGGAAGAGTATCACCTCACTATGGTGTTTGTGATACTGTATTCTCACCTAGACAGTCCAGAGAAATCTGCTTCTTCT
>NW_016107439.1:4513644-4526388 GCF_001604975.1 Cebus imitator | reverse complement strand
TTTTTTTGTATTTTTTAGTAGAGACGGGGTTTCACTGTGTTAGCCAGGATGGTCTCGATCTCTTGACTTTGTGATCCACCTGCCTTGGACTACCAAAGTGCTGGAATTACAGGTGTGAGCCACCACGCCTGGCCACTTTTATAGTTTTTGAGCCAGTTATAAAATTTTTTAACAATCAGAGGTTTAAAATTTTTTGAAATTAAAATATCTATTAGTATATAGAAACATTGAGGACTTTTTTTTTTCTCTTAAGTAACAGGATTTAGGTGTTTACTTAGAAATATGTGCTATGGTAAAATACCTTCTCTCATATATATTCTAACTATACAAGTAAAGCTTTATAATATTAGTATAAATTGTCTCATGTTTGAAATATCATTTCTTTCATTACACTGGAGCACAGAATATTGTGAATATAAGTAGGAGAGATGACTGAAAACAGTTAACCACTTGTCCTGTGGGGCTGTCACACAGCAGGAACAGGTCCTGACCAATCAGAAAGAGGCTGAACCCAGACAACTAGGACAGCCTTACGATAAGAACTCATTTTGGCTTTGAGTACTGATGAAGCTTCATGCCTGAGCTAGAGTTCAGAAGACATTAGGAGATTTAGATAATTATACTTTTGAAAATTAAACATATCACAAGCTCACTACCAGAAAAAAGACTATATTCTCATTTGAAGTAAAGAGTAATGAAAATATACGTTATAAAGTATGCTAGTGGTTTGCCCTTTCTATCCATTGTAATGTTACTGAAATAATGTTGCTATGTGACAGACAAGTAGTAGAGGCTCAAGGGATATATATTGGTTGAATAAACGAGCTGCCACTATTCAAAAAGAAACACTTTCAAAGCATATATGATGATGGTATCAACACTAGTTTTTAGTTTACATGGGTATTAGTTTAATCAATTTGAAAGTAAGTACTAATGGTTACAGTTTTCAGAGTAAAGATCAGCTGCTTTTGAATATTTGGACCTGAGTTACTTCTCAGTTGTACAGTAGTTTCTTACTCTTTTTTATGGATAAAAATAGAATGTTCCTTCCAAAATAAGAAAAGTAAGAAAAAGTCAGAGCCTATGACCCTAGACTAGCCTGGGCCTTCCTTTATTCATATGTAAAACTCATCTATAAAATGAAAGATTTTAACTAGATTCTGGGCTGAGTGTTCAATTCCTAACTGCAATTAGTTTACAGTCTAATAAGAAGGTTAGGCTAATAAGTGAATGACAATAGCATATACCAGAGTATTATAAATGTATGGTAAATACTGTCAGTTAACATACAAATGAGTGCTGGTACTCAATGATGGCAAAGCTCACATCTGGTTGAGGCAACCAGGGTGAGTCTCCTTGGAGGAAATAGCATGAGATGGGCTTTGACAAACATAAGGAAGGGATGGTATTGCAGGCAAAGTGATTAGAAGATATCGAAGGCCCAGAAATATGCCATGAAAATGCCAAGTGTATAAGGGAACACTGGTCTGGATTTAGTTAAGCAGGGAAAGCAGCAAACTCTGTCTCTTCTTTAGCATTAAATATAATATAGTAGAATTATTTCTTAATTCTTCCACCAGCTTATGTTCAATATACTCTAAAGTTTCCAGATGAATTTTCTAAAAAATATTTGGTTATTTGGAAAGATAATTTATGTGACAGTGCTAGAGACATTTCTATACCCAGAATTTTTTTAAATTTTTTTTAAGTTTATTTTTTGAGAGGCAGTCTGTGTCACCCAGGCTGGAGTGCAGTGACATAATACTTGGCTCACTGCAACCTCAACCTCCTGGGTTCAAGTGATTCTCCTGCCTCAGCCTCTTGAATAGCTGGTACTATAGGAATGCGCCACCAAACCTGGCTAATTTTTGTAGTTTTAGCAGAGAAGGGGTTTCACCATGTTGACCAGGCTGGTCTCGAACTCCTGACCTCAAGTGATCCGCCCACCTCTTATACCTAGAATATTTATTGTCATGACTTTTTCCTTCTACACCAACATGAACATACTATGTTATCTCAACCCAAACTTAGTTCAATGCCCTCACTTTTTATTAGTTCACACCTGCAGTGGATTGTCATTTTTCTTGAACAATAATTTCAAAATGATATTTTATCTGCAATGAAAATGTCTAGTAATGCCTACATGTCATGAAGAAAGTGCTTTTGGGGCTGATGGAATGGATTCCATTGTTTATATGTAGATTATGAGAATCAAATTTTCTTGTACTTTGCCTTATTAGACAATGATACATGCATATATGCTTTGTTACAAAGATTTCTTTCCTATAAGGAATAACTTGTCATCCATGACTTGGATTCCAAGCTATCATAAATAATAAAAGAAACCATTCGTGAGTAAATACAAGTGAAGAACTTAATCCCTTCTAGAGATCGGAGTGTAACGTGTGTATATTACAGAGAAGGAAGGGACAACCAGCTCTAACATTTCTCATGGCATGAAATGCTTTGGCCTACGCCATTTCATCTTTCCAATATTAACATGATTTAAGGGAAGAAATTCTAATAAATATTTTTAGGAGTAGATTTATTCCTTTAATTCAGAAAATATTTCACTCATTAAAATTAATTATAGTCTTTGTCTTAAGAAATTGCTTTAAAAATAATTATGGTTTTATTTCAATATCTTGGTGCTTTTCTCTTTTTTTTTTTTTTTGGTACAAGAAGCAATTTTGGGTCATTTGACACCATTTGGCAAAACAGAGAAAAATTAGGCCAATATATCCAACAGATATAAGGCTATCATATTCCCTGTGGATAGCCAGTCCTTTGGTGATAGTTTTAATATGAGTAGAGCTGTTTCTAAATGAAAATACTATGCTTTCAAAATATCCGTTTCATTCTCATCCACCGGTGTTACGACGTATGGTGTGATCCAAACTAGGCACTGTAGTTTGGCTTAATAACTAATAAACCTCCCAGCAACTGAAAGGAATATAGTCTACTTAAAATGCATCTCTAAATTCTGTCAGTTCTCCCTTGTAAACGTTTCTCACGTTTGTGCACTCTTCGTCAGGCCCTCCTTACTTCTTGCTAATATTCTTCCAGCTTAGCTCCTTCATCTCCTCCAATCCACCCTCCTCGCCTCTGTCTTAGAGACCTCACTGACACAAGGAGACCGCAGCCCTCCTGTGATGATCCCTCACTGTAAGCTCTGTGTGTCAGGGACTAGAACCTACTTTCCATTTTCGACAGGAAAGGCCAAGGTTTTAAAAAATAATCAGATCATGTTCTTCGATGGTTACCTGCTGCATGGCCTGTGACACGTGTCATGACAGTGTGTCATGACAGTGCCTTGGCCCACCCCTCTCCTTGTTCACTGCGTTCCAGCCTCACTTTCATATATATCAGGCCTTTTTTTTATGATTTTATTTTAATTTTTATTTATTTATTTATTGTTTTTTATTGCATTTTAGGTTTTGGGGTACATGTGAAGAACATGCAAGATTGTTGCATACGTACACACATGGCAGTGTGATTTGCTGCCTTCCTCCTCTTCACCTGTGTCTGGCATTTCTCCCCATGCTATCTCTCCCTACCTCCCCAGCCCCCCGTCCCTCCCCTATTTCCCCCCAACAGACCCCCAGTGTGTAGTGCTCCCCTCCCTATCAGGGCCTTTTTAACAGCTGCTTCCTCTGCCTGGAACCTTCTCTCTCCAAATTGTCAAGGGGTGAGCTGCTTCTTGTCATTTAGGTTTTACCTTAAATGCTACCCCTAACTTTCTCCTTTACTCAAGTCCACATTACTATTAGATTTTCTTAGTACGATGAATTAAGCACTTCATGACATATTATTTATATTTTGTTTTACCTGCTTATTATCTGTCTCTCCTACTAGAATGAAGCTCCCTAACACCAGAGGCCTTTGTCTGTGTCACAGTTGCCATGTGCCCCGTGCCTAGCCTAGTGCCTGGCATGAGGTGGGTGCTCCGCAGATACTGGTTACATAAATGAATGATCACATGCTGTGTGCTTCCATCTTGGTATCTGGTATAGTGCTTGTTACTTAACAGGGATCTCTTGAAAGAATAAAAATGTCTATTATCTCAAGATAAAGCCTGAGTCTTTAGTGTGGCACACAGGACTTCTCTTAGACCCTATTCATCGCTCCTACTGCTCTTCCATTTTATTCTCTGGAAATACTGAATTTCCTGCTTGTAGCTGGACACACCATGCTATTTCACACTGCCATCCCTTTCTACATTGTATCTCTCTGCCTGGAATGTCCTAGTTGCCATGAAACCTGCCCTTTCTTACCATCACCCCTGGCGCACAGCTGATTACTTTCCACTCGGTTTTTGTAAAGCCTTGAACATATTACTGAATTTTCCAGACTGAAATGTATTTTAAAGCCTTCTCTGTCTTCCTTAATAGACAGCAAGAGAATGTGCTCTGAGATCAGGCCCATCTGCGCCCTATTCTTCTTTGCAGCACCTAGCTGAATGCCTGGCATCTACTGAAACCACAATAAATTATTTGTTGAATTATCTAAACCTTAGCCATATTAGTATGAGGATTTTAAAGATGGCTTGCTAATAAGGAAGCCAAAATGCCTTCATTTCAAAATATGTCTGCTTACTGTTAAACTTCAAGTATGTACAAGGTGAGCCTAACAGGTCTGTGAGAGTGTTTTATCACCTTACAAAAATAATAAGATCTGGTAACTTGATTAGATCTAATAACTAAATTAATTTGATGAACAGGGTCAAAAATATAGCATTTCCTAATACTTACCAAGGAGTAAAAAAAGCACATATGACAGCACTATAAAAATTACATTTTTAAAAACTATAATAATCTTTAAAAAAAAAAAAAAAAAACTAATACTTACTTATTTTGGTCAGTCATTAGCTTCAAATCTGGCTTACTTCTCATAGGCCTTTCCAAAAAACCTAATACTAGTGGTTCCAAAGTCTTTTTAAATGATTTCATTTAACAACTGCTAACACAGCTGGCCTGAGGTTTTAATCCCAATCACAGCACCAATCACATAAACCCAACACAAAGCAAAAAGAGAAGAAAAAACCAAAGCGGTCCTTCTAAGAAAATACAGCACAATAGATGATGCTTGCCAACCCCAGAAGCATCAGTACATAAACCTCATCACATTCTGCAATGCAAAATGCCCATTAAAAACACTCAAGATTATTTTTAACCTGTAGGTCATTTCCTTAATCTATCAACTTACGAAAAAAATCAGATTTGACTATTTCATTTAAAATAACTCAACAGGTTAGAAATACTGGAAACCAATTTCAAAACTCTTTTGAAAGAAAAGCAGGAGCTATAAAAGAGTGCTAAAAAGAACCCAGATTGGCCATGCACCAGCCCCCATTTCTCCCCACCTCAGGCAGCTGGCTGTTAGCATTATCTAGAGAAGCCTCCAAAGTTGGGGTCTCATCCCTGATTTGAAGCACTTCTTCTGTTGTGATGCTGCCAGTGGAATCTTGAGACTGGAGAAGTAAGTCAGGATGGTCTGGCATTGTTTCATCAGCAGCAGAATCACTGTTTAACTAAAAAGAGAAACAGTAAAATGAAGAATTCATTTATGAGTCAGTGATTGTCACAAAAGCCACAAGAAACATTCTCTGTCATAAAATACGTTAGGGGCTTTGTTATAAAGAGCTTCTGAGATTTCCTAAAATCATTTTTCTTTCCTGCCAGTCTATACCAGAATGGGTGTTGTTAGGGTAAATGGCTAACCCCTTGGTAGAACTAAGTATGCAGTAATAAAGGCTAAATTTTGCTAAACAAAAACTACCAAAGTGGAAGAGCTCTATGTAACTATGTAACTATTTCAGTTTGTCCAGCTACAAACTGAAATTCACATTGGAGCTGAATGCAAATTTATTCATGGAGGACCAGGCTTTATGTGGTACGGTTAAGTGAATGGGTACTTGAGACAGACCAGTTGATTCGAATCTACTTTCTAGCTGTGTGTCCTGGGATAAGTTATGTGATATGCAGAACTGCGATAACCATGCTTGCCTTGCGTGTTGGGAGGAGAGTTATGGTGACTAATACACGTAAAACACCTTGAACCACGTGCATCATAGACAGTAAGTGGCAACATAGCTGCTGTTAGCAGCAGCAGTTCATCATTGAACACTTAAATGGGAGAGAGGCAGTTAGTTGAAAGACAAACTGGCACCAATGAGATGTAAAAACAGGAGAGAACACTGGATGCCAATCACAAACAGACCACTTTAGATTTTGCCTAACGCGGCTCAGGCCCTGCAATTCAACATCATTGCCAGCACTTGACTAGCAGGCCGACTGGAACAAATGGATCTAAATTAAAGGCAGGTGGCTGAGTGCAGCAGCTCATGACCGTGATACCGCCACTTTGGGAGGCTGAGGCGGGAGAACCACTTGAGGCCAGGAGTTCAAAACTAACCTGGTCAACATAGCAAGACCTCATCTCTACAAAAAATTTAAAAAATTAGCTGTGCATATGTGGTATGCACCTGTAGCCCTAGCTACTTGAGAAGCTGAGGCATGAGGATCACTTGAGCCCTGGGGTTTAGGAATACAGTGAGCTATGGTTGCGCCACTGCACTCCAGCCTCGGTGATGGTGTGAGACCCTGTCCCTAAAGAACAAAAAAAGGAGGCAATCATATAAGAGCTGTGTAGCCATAGCTGGTGCCTGGTCTCCACTGGTCTCTTCCTTATCACATGTACCAGGGCAGCTACTCCTCGTGCCTTCCCCTTCTTTACAGTGCCATCTTCAAGTTCCAGCCCTACTACTGGCTTTTGTGCACTCTGATTCTTCCGAAATAACAGGCTACTCTTGCAGCTTTCATTTTCCACTCACTCTTTACTTGATCTTGAAAGGGACCAAAGTTGTGCTCTGTCTTTCAATACTATGCTAACTAGGAAAGAAAAATGGGTGGTGTGAGGTCAAGAGATCGAGACCATCCTGGCCAGCATGGTGAAACCCCATCTCTACTAAAATACAAAATATTAGCCAGTCGTGGTGGTGTACGCCTGTAGTCCCAGCTACTTGAGAGGCTGAGGCAGGGTAATCACTTGAACCCAGGAGGCAGAGGTTGCAGTGAGCCAAGATTGTGCCACTGCACTCCAGCCTGGCGACAGAGTAAGACTCTGTCTCAAAAAAAGAAAAAGAAAAAGCAAAGCAAAGCAGGTGGTGAATTAAATGGTGTTGGTAAGCACAGTGATACCAGAAATATATTATCATTGAAGGCCTCTAATAGGGCCCAAAACAACTCATTGTGACTAGGATAGAAGCAAGAGAAGTTACATCTTAGCAGCTAATAGGTGTGCAGTATCAACCTAATAAGTTTAGTGCTTTTAGTGCTGTCATTAGTAACAACACGGTACTCCATTACTGCTGCAATCTTGTAGATTGATTTCAGCGTGTGCATTTCACCTATGCTGAAATTAAAACTGGAAAATCAAGAAACAATAATTACGAAGTTGGAAGTTAAGAGGAAAACGCGAGCAACTGTCACTGTAGGAGAAGGGAACTGTATACCATTTGTGTGCGTGAGAGTATCTGGCTTGCTGTAAGTACTTCTTCTTCCGAGGACTCATCTGTATCCTCCTGGTTGGTGAGGTTCAGGCTGGGGGTGCTACTAGAGCACTGGTACTCCTGGAGGGATGGAGTGTCCCCTTTGTCAATACTGTCAAGTGAGCGCCTGCGGACTCCCCAGTTGAAATTGTCCATACTTTCACCCTGGAAAAGCAAGACATGATTTCTAAAATCTCAGATACATGCTTCTAAATGTACTAAATGTAATATGCCAGAAAAACATATACCAAGATGAAAAATACTTAATGCATTATTAAAAGCAGAGTTTCAATCAGCCCTTCAATTTCTTTAAACTGTTAACACACCATTAAATATTGATTTTTAAAAAGATCACAATTATTTGGTTGACAACCTGTTTTAACTAAATAATTTTCTTGACTTTCTATCTTGTATTACTGGGGACCAATTAAATCTACTAAGCCATTTCTATTCTAATACACAAACATGAATCAGACCACAAAGAAGACAAATACATCACAGATGACAACAAATAAACAACCCACAACACCACGCTGCAACTTACCTGCAGCTCCTGGTTAGCAAAAAGGAAAACACACAGAATTAGAAAAAAACGAAGACAAACATTTAAATATACACTACACTTTTGGGGAAAACTGTTTGTGATTTCTCAAACCCAAAGACTGATTCAAGCTCTGGATTAAGCTTTGTGCAGAAAGTCAACATATGATTCAAACCTTTTTTTTATGCAAAATATGTTGTGAAAAAGTCAGAGACAGACACTTAAAACAACATTTCTATGATACACTTTGGCAACACAAACTTTAAGAAAATCTTCAAGATTTACAAAGGTTTAATACTTAGTACAATGCAAAAACTGACTTCAAATACCCACATGCAGTTGACAACATACAAGGTCACAATTATTTTAGTAGGATAGCTCTGGCTAAATTCAGTGGTCATTTTTTACTATAAAATATAATTTAAAATCAAGATCACAGCCATCAAAACATTAACTGTTGCCAATTTCAAAAGGTCAAGAGGAAATAAGACAAATTTCAATTTCTCCCACTTAAGGATTTATATAAGTTATGTTTCTGTTATTTTAAGCTGCTCCTCCTTTTGTAAGGATATAATCCTTCACTTTTTCTTAGGCCTTGATATGACAAACCATATTGAGTTGGCTAGCAAAATATGACAGTTTTTTCTGTATCCCTTTACACAGGAATTGTCCAGATTAGAAGTTTTCAAATCTTTGTTTTTGTTTTTGAAGCAGAAGAATACTTATTTTAAATGAAATTTTAGATGGGAGTCAACTGTGCAAAACTGAGAAAACCAGAGCTGCTCTGGTTGAAGGTGTCCAGGAGCTTGGCCCTTTGGGTCTTTGGATCTGTCCCAGCTGTTTCTGAAGGTATCTTAGAAGCCCTATGGCCCTGCAGGTCAGAGTTTGATAATCACCTTCCTAGAACATGTCATTTCAAATATTATTATGTATCAAAATACATAATGGCAGCAGCCTTAATATGTATTTGGTGAATGAATGAATATGCACTGTGGGCTTTCAAAGTGAGGAGATATTTTATTATAATTTTCATTAGTGGTTAAGTTTACAGCAATCAAAGTATTTCCTGTCACCATATTTTAAACAAGACTATATCCAGGTTTTAGAAAATCTGTATCGCTGATTTGGCCTAATTATGAGGGATAAATTAGCGTGCTCCATCCCACCCCTGATTACTATGACTTGAATTAAAGACAGAACTACAATGAACATCCTTAATCCAGCCTGACTAAGGTTCTATTAAAAGCCGTGTTCATTACCACTGACATTTTGAAGCACTGAATGAACTTCAAAGCATTTACAGTGCTCTTTAAACAACAAAAAAAGGCAAACAAAAAGAAAAATAATCTTACCAGTACAAAAATATCAAGAACCTGCCTACAGAAATTTAAATTCTGGACTGAAAAAAGCAAATAACTACCCAAGAGTTTAGAAGCTGCTCCTGGCCTTCGGTAGGCAGCAGGCCTCTTCAGCTCATTCCACTCTGCTACCTGGTTGTGTAAGTCTGTCCTATTTCCTACAATATCATTTTTCAAATAATAAGTGTGAAACTAATTTTAGGGTGGTGACTTTCACTTTTTTGAAAAAGAATGAAAAGGAAGAGAACAGAAAATATAAGTATGCATAGCATAGAGTTTGGATGCATATTCTTGAAACCTTTATTTTTAAAAGTATAATTGGATGTGATATAAAATATATTAACTGTGGATTAGTATCAAAAAAGTTTAAAAACTACTGCCCTGCAAGGTGCTGAATAATACTTGTTCTTGAGTTCCTAGGAACCTATACAATTGTGTCTTTGGGAAAATGTAAATGGTAGAGTATTCTTTGAAGCCTACATAGCTCCTAAGCTGACATGAGGCATTTGTATTACTTGGAGGCAACATGGTCACATCCTCACATCTGCAGGGGGCACTGAGGCATGCTGAGGAGAGGGAACTTCACTTCCCTAAACTGGTCTTTCATGGACAATGAACAGTGCGATATGGGAGAGTGCACTACATTTCTTTCCTCTAACTCACCTGTTAAAGCCAAAGGAAACATCCCTACAGGAAGAGTTGATGAATGTGTATGAGATGTGTATGAGTTGTATATGTATATGAGTTGTATGTGTATATGAGAGTTGATGAATGTATATGAACTATATTGAGTTGTATATGTCTATGAGTTGTATACATGTATGTATGAGAGTTGATGAATGTATATGAGTTATATATGTATATGAGAGTTGAATATATATGAACTGTGCATGTATATGAGTTGTATATGTATATGAGAGCTGATGGCTGTATATGAGCTGTATATGAGTTGTATATGTATATGAAAATTGAATGTATATGAGCTATATGAATGAGTTTTGACTCTTTAGAAAAAGATACATCAAGATATGATATAGAGATACTTGGTATTAAGGCATTTTGGTCTTCTTGCATACAGATATTTGTAGCAATTTTAAAATGTACATTTTTTTTTAAACCTGTTTGATAGAAACTTTCCAGGTTTAAGAGATTACAGTTTGGGGAACTGAGCTCAGCTACAGGAATGGATCCATAAATAGCCTAAGACAACCAGGATAATCCTGTTCTATTTACCACAGTGATTGTTTAAGAAAGTAGCATGTGTCCTAACTTGGGCCAATGAGATGTGACAAGAAGTCTGCTAAGAGCATTTCAAAAAGCAACTTCTTTACTTTTTTAAGAGCATTTCTGGAAGTGACCCTCACTTCCTCTAAATATTGCTGTGTGTGGGAATAAGACTACCCAGCAATGATGACTGTTTTGCTGCTGTCTGAGGTCAAGCTGACTTGCAGAGAAGGACAGAGCCTAGAAAACTGCAGAGAAACAGCCACAAACTTCACTGAGCCATATCTAAATATAAGCTCTAACTCTGGACTAGCTCAGTTTTGTGGGCTAATAAATCTACTTTTTGAGTTTTAACTTCCATTTAGGAAGCATCTAAATTGACATAACTACCAATATAATATAATCCAGACTAAATCAATTTAGAGGAGAAACCCTTTGAGTATTAAATGAAACCAGGCATTTGAAAGTTACCTACATCACAAAGAAGAAAGTGATTTGGAATGTCATAGAAAGAGTCTCTCATTTGCCAAAGGGGAGAGTTCTAGAAAGCCAAACCCTTTGTGATACCAATTTAGTGGTAAGTGCAACTCTCTTTAAAGTTGTGCTTAATCAATTTTAATATAAATTTTTACCACTTGGCTACATATTAATTTGTAAAAACAGATCATGCAAAACATTTAAGTCTAAGCATACCCTAAAAATAATTGTGAAGAAATCCATTTTTTAATTTTATATTTTTAAAGATAAAGATGAAAAATTGAATGTTCCTTTTCTCTCAGACTTATTCTGCTATTGACTAATTGTAGTAATCAAATTTAGTTCCTAATTAAGATATTTACCTTGTTGACTTTACACTGACCACAATAAGGAAAGATCCTGTGATCAAATCCTTAATTCTCATACAACTCTCCTATAAATATTAGCATAGAAAGCCTACATCCTTACCTCTGCATCTTCCAGTTCAACATCTAAAAAGTCAAAATCCTTAAAAACACCAAACTGTTGTTCACTGCTATTATCTTCCATAGCTACTTCTTCCTCTTGAATTATGTCTTCTGTTGTAGAAATTAGGCTAGTCTGTTGGTCCCCAACTTCCAGATCTTCATTAGAAGAAAATACAACCTGATGACCGACAAAAAAAAAAAAAAAGGCCATCCATCAAATTTGTCACTCTGCATATGAGATACCAGCACCCCAAGAGCCACTGAAGGCCTAATTCTTCAATGAATTCGGAGCTTAAATTTGGTCTTCATGTTTAACTAGTTGAACACCTAGTTAGCATGGCTGTCAGATGTCACAAGAGACAAGATTTTTTTTTTCATTCTGAGTTAATACCATAAGTAAGGTAAATTAAAAAGGCAAGCAAGGAGACATCATTTCTTCATGGAATAACATGATCTTTGAGACCTTGAGACATGAGGCCTTCATGATTACTCACTGATGGATTCTTTGGGAGGCCAGATTCTGGACCACAGAGAGAAAGCACGTTCATTAGCTTTTCTCTTGTTCTTCGCTAAAGAAAAAAACAAAGTGTTAGGACTACTGATAAAAGAAGACAAATTCTCAAATTTTCATACGTGTAACAAAACTGATTCTTCTATGAATATTTCGTTTTGATATTCTTTATGTACCTGGGATAACTGTGGCCTTTTCCAACTAACAGGAACCAAGGCATTAGAATTAGAACCAGAAGAAGTTGAGGAAGTACTTCTAGTGACAGCAATAACTTTTGGTTTCCCATTTCTTCCAGCCGCACTGTGCTGATCACCATATTTGTTTCCAATAATTGGTGTCTACACAAAAACAAAATGCCAGTGTTTGGCTCAAATATTTCAACACAAAAGAAATGTAAAAGGGTTAATAGTGCACCTATAATATTTTTTACAAACAAAAAACAACATGAGGAGAGAAATTACTTTGCATGAGGTGGATGTTAACAAAGATCAAAGGTAATGATATATATATATATATATATATTTTTTTTTTTTTTTTTGAGACGGAGTTTCACTCACGTTACCCAGGCTGGAGTGCAATGGCGCGATCTCGGCTCACCGCAACCTCCGCCTCCTGGG